>NC_039366.1:71636072-71709508 GCF_003573695.1 Papaver somniferum | reverse complement strand
TTTTTTTTTTTGTGTTGAGGGTTAGGAGAAGAAAAGAGATAGAGAACCCTAAACAGAGTAAAAGACCAAAGGTACTGTTTTGTTTTTTTGGTTCAGATCAATCCTTCGGAACAAACTGAGGGGCTCTGTTACAAAACGGAAACAGTAGAGGGACTACTAGAAAATGTGATGGAGGCAGTATAGAGATAAGTGCAGATTATTGGCCCACTTTTGTCTGCTATCAGCCTAGTGTTAGCATGTGACACCCGACTAGGCACCAGGCAGGGAATGTGAAAAAGTAAAATAAAAACAGTACAGAAAACAACAGAGTCACAGACCTCGTTGTTACTGTAGTGGCCTACAGGAATTAATTACAGAAAGTCATCCTGTGTTATACGGGCACTGGAGTCATTGGTTGTATAGTTACGGCAAAGTGCAAACAGCCAGAAGCAGCCCACAACAACTCGAGCAATTTCACGACCAACATTTATTTTTATTTTTTTGTTTTTTTTGGAGGGTTAACATATTTCAATCCATTCAAATCAAAATCGTGATTACACGTTCGCTTCCAAGAATAACAAAAATATCAAAATACAAAATAGATACAAAAGCATTTATTATTGCACGGCTTTGCATAATCCTTAGTCTCTCTGATTCGGGATATGGCATACGTACGTAACGACAAAAAATATACGTGATCAATAGTTTGTGATTCGGCAATAATATGGAATGGCATACGTTCGTGTATATAATTCATTTTATTAGTTTAAATTTGCTATGGAAAATATGGTCAATATTAATTAAAAAAAGTAATACGTTTTAGATACGGAGGAGCATGATTTGTGATCTAAATGCAATATATCTTTAATATACATAACCACAAGACCAACAGTTGGTTGGTACAGTGGTTGAAGGTCAAGCCTAGTAGGCAACATAAGGTTCGTATCGAATCTATCCACTTATTTTGAACCATAATATTGGGCATACCAA
Organism: Papaver somniferum; assembly: GCF_003573695.1. Lineage (NCBI taxonomy): Eukaryota > Viridiplantae > Streptophyta > Magnoliopsida > Ranunculales > Papaveraceae > Papaver > Papaver somniferum. The sequence continues at coordinate 71,708,539 of NC_039366.1, read as the reverse complement.
AATCTTCCAAGGCATACTGAATGAAGACAAAAAAAGGTTGTGAAATAGCAAAATCAGATAACCCCTTAACCCAAAAAAATTTTAATGGAAAATCTGCCCTTTACGTATTAGTGTTAATAATCTTGATTAGTGATTAAATATTTTGTTTAGTGATTAAAATAATTTTCAGAATTATAAGAGTTGTTTAGATGAAAAATTTGAGGGAAAAAAAATCAAAGTTTTGGTTTGGTTAAGAAGGAGAGAAAGAGAAGGAGAAAGTGAGAAAATTCTAATTCTTGATTCAATGGAGGATGAGGAGGGTCATCATTCATCTAAAAAACCTAGGAAAATACATATCAACTACAACAATGATCCAGAAATGGCTGATTTCTTAGATTATGAGAATGATTTTACACCCACTCAAACTCAAACTCAAACTCAAACACAAACTCAAGATGATGATTTTTATGAGCCAAATCCTGATGATGAAGACATTGATGAGGAACCCAATGCTTCTAATACACAGGTACACTTATATCATATACTTAATCTCACTTCTATAGCTCTCAATTATCAAAAGTTAGGTTTTTTGAATCATGGTTCGGCGAAACAGGTTGAGGTTCGGCTCACATCTATGAGCCGAATCTACCAATTGATGAACGGTTCGGCTTACTGAATCTGTTTACTGCATGCGCCGAACCTATAATTTCCAATTCCAACCCTTTTGCTAGACACTAGTTCGGCTTATATGAAAGTTTCATAGTAAGCCGAACAACATCCTGAATAGCCCGGAATAAAATCATTACTAATTCGGCTTATATATCCAAAATTGTATGTGTCGAACATATTTTTTTAATTTCTGGGTTGAAATATTGTTACTAGTTCGGCACATATGGAGAATATCGTATCAGCCGAAACCTCTTATGTTCAAGGTTCGACACATAATATGATTATCGTCTGAGCCGAATATGAATTTGTTAATTTTTGGGTTAAAATATTGTTCGTGGTTTGGCACATATTGAGGATATCGTATAAGCCGAAACCTGTAAATGTTTATAGTTCGGCACATAATGTGATTATCGAATGCGCCGAACCTTGTTATTATATTCCCTTTCTAGTGTTTAACCTTGTGATATTCTTTGTAGATCGTGCTTGGACCCATGGAAAATCAACCTGATCCAGTAGACATAATTCACGAGGATACCAAAGGATCACTTCCAAAATGATTTGGTATGTAAGAACCTTTTGTTTACCTTAATGTTGTCGGAATATTCCAAAGTTTTTCTTACAAATTACTTGTTTTGGAATGAACGTAGATATGGAAAACTAAACCAGAAGTTCTAGATTGGCTTGAGGAACACGCGATGAAGATAAATTGTGTACTAGTTAAAGGACAACAAAGCCGATGGGATCGGTTTGAAATGATTTGTGAGCGTAGTGGAATCGGCGCTAGCAAGGTTAAAAAGGGTACTGTATACGTTGGGAAGACCGGGAGAAAGAATAGGACGAAGTCGAAGAAAATAAATTGCCCTTTCAAGATCGTTTTCAACCTCAAGAATAAGTCCATGAACAAAGAAGATCAATATTGGATAATAAATTAGATCTTATCTTCAACGTTGGATAAGAATATTGGATACCAAGGTCCATATTAAACTCATTAAAATCAATTATATCTTATCTTCAACTTCAAGAGAATGAAAAGAAAAACACAACGCAAAAAGAATGAGGTCATTCCGACATCGGACGAAAAAGTTATGGCCAAAACAAGATCAAAAACTTGAGTGTGCAAAGAGAAGGTTCGGTTGATAACTCAACAACACGAGCTAACCGAACCTAGAGCCTGCAAATCAATATTTTCGAAGTGTTTACAGAGAGAGGTTCGGCTTGAAAGTGATCTAATCGAGTCAGCCGAACCTGATAACAACCTGGGGTAAATTTCACTTCTCAGGTTCGGCCGGGAAGGTTTGCAAGGTATTAGCCGAACCTGACACTGTTCTGGGACGTATTCAATACACATTTTGGGGTTCGGCTAAAAATTGACATTTACGGTTTAGCGGAACTGTTCATAGACACTTTCAGGGTAAAATTTCAAGAACAGTTCGGCTCAAAACTCAACTCAATTATCAGCGGAACCCGCTACTGTAATCGTCGAAAACCCTAAGTTTTTAGCAATTTAACCCATTCAATCCATGAAAAACAACAAATAAAAGATTGGGTTTGTAGGGGATACCTTCTTATCCTCATTTCAGTATTTGGAGCTTCAAATGGTTGAATTTCCGATTCAATTTCTGGTTCAATTATAGTTTTTATACCTTCATCTTCAATTGATTCTTCTTCTTTAATTCATGGATTGGAAGAGGATTTAGAACACCTGACGTTTGCTTTTTTCTTTGTACGATCTATTATATTGTTCAATTTAACCGATGATCAAAATTTCACGAATCGATAATTAATTACAGTGATGAAAAAAAAATTCGAGAGAAAAGGAAGGTGGTTTAGCTAGAGGAAGAAGAAGAGATGTTTAGGATAGTTTATTTTTTGATTTTAGGTTCAAGGGTATATAGGTAATTGAACTACTCAATAGACACCCCTTATAAGGTCACCTAGGATGGGAAAACTATTTTGTATGCCTTGAAAGTTTTTGGTATGCCTAAAATCATAGTTCCTGATTTTTGCGGGAAAAAAAAAAGAAAACAAATTTTGAGAAGTATTGGACTGTGGGATGCGAATTACACTAGGGCTTATGAGAGTATTGGTATGTGGGCTATGAAGTAGTGAAAACTACAGTCACACCCATTTTTTAGATTTTCTCCACTGTCAAATCCGCAGTCCCAAAAGTTCACGGGCGCACCCAATTTTTCCTCAAAAATTACTCGCTCGCCCATGTTTTCTAATATTATACTTTCTTTTTTATTTTGTTTTGGTTTCGTTTTTTTCTCAGTCGGAGGGAGGAGCTTTACGACTGAGAAATTTCACCCATATTCAGACCCAGCTTCGCTGCTGCAAATAATTCCATTTCCAGCCTTTTGATTCTTCTCAAAATCTCAGTTCACTTTCCTCCAAACTCCGCTACAGCGCCATTCCCAGTTCAACCAAGTATCTTCTATGCTACTGTGTATTTTCCTCCATATCTCTCATTCCTTGACTGCAAGCGAATCAATTCCCTTACTGCCTCACCTCCATCGACTGCAATAAAGCAGAACCAGCTCAATTATCTCAGAACCGAGCTCCATACACCCATGAATCGATGACAGTAATGCAATAGCCAACGAACAACCAATCTCCAAATACGTTCCATTATCTCTGAATTTCAGACTGCATAAAAGACCCCTAGATTAATTGATGTTGTTAACTCCTTTCTGCATAAAAATGGATACTTGATTAAACAGGAAGAAGGTTTGCATGGGTTCTTTGGTTAATCGATTTGCAGTTGCGAACGGTGGAGTGAAGTACAGGCAGTTGGTTCTCGGTGGCTGGAGTGGTGGTGCTCTCTTTCCAGTGGGTACTGTCTAATAACCACATCAGAGGCACCTCCTCACGTACTAAAGCTGCACACAACTGTTTGCTAAATTGCTAGAGAGAAAGAATTGAAACTGTCGGAGTTGGGAAGATGATTTAGGTGGTATTTGAATTGGTCTTGCTGCTGAGTGTATGGAAGGGTTTTTTGTGATGATTCTTAGTGGTTTTGAGCTGGAACCAGTGCACTACAAGAAAAGTCTCTTTTAGTGGCAAAACATTGTGTCACCAAAACTAATTTCTTCGTTGCAAAAAGAATTCAGCGGCACAAAAAAATTCGTCACCTATAATGAGTCGTTGAAAGTGTTCAGTGATGTCCTTAAGAAATCGTCACCGGATTTTTTAAAATTATGTTTCTAAAAGTACGTATAATGACTATCATCGTCCCCAAAACGATTTTATCGGCGAATATAGTTGTCTCCAAAATAATTTTCATTCATCTCAGAAAATCATTATCGGCACAACACTGCCCTAACCACAACTATTTCCTTGCAAAATTATTTATCCCTAACTATTTTTTTTTACATGACAAATTCGTCACCAGATTTTCATTGGTGACTAGCATATATCGTTCCAAAGAGAATAATTACAAAATAAATATCTCCCATAATGAAAATCTGTAGGAAGACCCACTGCTACAAATGATTTGAACCTTTTAAGAGCTTGTTGGCGCAGCTTCAGCAAATTTGCTTCAGAAGTTGTCCTTAGAAAAGGTTCCACAAGAAAAATAGTTGAGGAGAGCTGCCACTACTCCACTACCGATGAACTCAAATGTGGAGACACCATTCCTTCACTAAGCTCCGCTAGCAGCTCAGACATAACACCAACCAAATGCTCCACGATCTAATAAGCGAAGAGCATAAGACATTCACTTGCTTTCAAAGATCATTAAGCCTAAAAGGTCATTAGTTACTCCAACTTCAGTGGTTGTGTCAGCAGAAAAATATTTAACCTTGAAGTCTTTCGCTCCTGCACAGACTTCGCACAAAGACGAGAATTAACCAATGTAATTTCTACAGTAGCTGGGGGGAGAGCCAATATTCATAGGAGCAAAATATTTTGATTCCTCAAAGGAATTTCCTCTTGCATTCGAGCCAGCAACGTCTCGTCTACAACGCCGAGAACGCGTTGCTGATCCAGCTAACGGGAGATGCCTGGAGAGCAGAGCTTGATGAATCATACACTATAAGAGTCTCTACAGCATGTACCATCCCTTCTCTAACGAACATCTTTGAGAAGGTCCCAGGAAGTTTGTCCATGAGAATTTCATCTATCTGAAGGGCGGGAACTAAAACTTGTGTATCCTACCATGTGAGCACACCAGCTAAGAATCTGGAAAAAAATATATTCAAACATTGGTGAATCAGCATTCTACAAAATCATGGATTGAAGATGAGATTTAATTTTGCAAGAACTGACTCTTTATTTAGGAAATTGTGTGACATAATATTTACAAAGACAACTGAAGTAATGATCTTAGAAGAAAAAGAAACTAGAGCAAAATTATAGGGGGGAAATTAGGCAAAAGTCTGTGCCAGCTAAAGTATCATTCCTTCATGTTGCAAAAGTATGTGCTAAAATTCAAGATAGCAAGCAAATACTCTATGCTAAAGAACACTATAGTTAAAACGACATTCTAAAGAATATCTTCTGCTTGCCATGAAGGAAAACAACAAGTAAAAATACAATAAGGTGGATTAAGAATTTAATCACAAAAATTAGAAGCAAAACACCATAAAGGAGTTAGAGCATGGTTTTCGAAAGAATGAGATTTTTCGGAGAATCGATGGAATTGTTCATTAAGGGTTAATCCAATGATAAAACATTAGCATGGAATTGTTCATTTTCTTTTGCTTTCGACAATTACGACAAAAACAAATAAAAATGAAGGGATTTTTCATGTTCTTTCTTTTTCGCTAAAAGAATCCTCAGCTACAAATTAGATGCAATCATAGGTACCCAATACTCGAAGTTATTGAAGAAAAATTCCATCAATTATTTCACTGACAGACTATTGGAGTAACTGAAAACCAAGGATAAAAATAGAAGAAAATCCCTACCTGTGCAACAATATAACTTGTAATCTTAGAAAACAATTAGGGTAGTTTTCACAAAGTAAACCTAGATTAATCAAACAACACAGTTAACTTTCTCCTTATGCTATAGTTTGCTCCACATCTTTACAAATCCAACATATTTAGCCGACTTTGAAGATGGTGGTGGAGCTTTCAACTTTTTGATGTCTGAATTAAAATAATACACGAAATGAGTATAACAAAACCAAGAAAGCAAACAAATTGAAAAGTGAACAAATGCACAGCACCAACCATCAAATTGAAGTGATGAATTTTCTGTACTATGAAAAACCCTGAGGGAGAAATCCAAAACCTTCTTAGAAATCAACAACCTAATTAGAAATCGAAACCCTAATTAGAACCGAAACGAAGAAATCGACAAAAATTGAGACAAAAGAGAGAAATCAAAACCTAATTAGAGATAATACAGAGTAAAAACTAAAGATCTGACAAATTTTGTAGAAAACTTACCACATCTGTAGATGTAGGATTTGCTATTGGTATTGCTCTACTAAATTTTTTCCCTCTACTTCCCATTTGAGTAGTTGAAAGGATTAGGGATTACACCAAATCGATGGCATTGAGAACGTGGTGATGCGATTAAAATGATGTGTTTTATGAATTTCTTTCTCTCCTTGTTCTCTGGGAATCACCAGGGGATGAGTTGTGTTCGCGATTGGGCTTGAAGTTGGTCGATCGGTGAAGACGAACCTTCAATTTGATGGCTGGAGAGAAGAATCAGACGACATTTAAGAGACAGACAACGGTAATATTGAGGGAGTGACAAAAGATGGGTTTTTTTTTGTTTGTTTGATAACAGTGATGGAAGGAGAGCCGGAGAAGGAGAAAGAGATGGGAGCCAGAGGAGGATAAAAAGATGCGAGACGATCTAGAGGAAAAGTAAAGTGATATAGAAAAGAAAAAAAGGTTTTGATAAAAGTTATCGACGGGGGATCTGTGTGTAAGGTGTAGTCATGCAGATTATGAAATTTATTGAGCGGTGGATATTTGTCCTGCAGTACTCATACGGATCAAGTATGTGTACGTGTGAGAAGCATGCGGTTCTAAGAGATCAGGTGATAGGCTTTGAAAGATGTGTGAAATAAGAGTATAAGGGAAGCCTACATGGTTATACCGCAAGTGCACGGTGTCGGTTGTAGCTTGTGCAAATACGGGTCGAATCCACAGGGACTAGGGTGTGAGTTGAAGTTTCCTAAGCTAATTCTCTAAGCAGTGAACTAACTAAACAAAGATATAAAAACTAACATTGAATTGAACTAACAGAATTAAACAAGACACTAACAGGACATGAAACAGCAAACTAAATGAAGATGAAAGAAGTTGTGGATTAAGAAGATCAGTGAGTTTTGGAAACTAGGGATTGGATTACCCTCTTCACCTAAGCTAAGTCCTCCAACTATGATCTTATCCCTTGTTAGTTATCAGTGATGCTTCTAGGCTCACTGATTAACTAGATGACAGTTGCGGTTCAAAGCCGGCTGTTCATCTAAGGGTTGGTCTAGAAAGATTACTAAGAAGACTAAGATGAATCTAATCCTAGTAGTAGTTGGGGCTCTCACACTGCAACTACCCACAGAAAAGCTTGCTTAGTGTTTTAACAACCTAAAAGGATATTCAATCCTAGACAGTTCAAGCACAACAAGATCAGAGCATGGATGGAAAAAATCAGTGGCTTAAGGTTCTTCTCTCCCTAGTGGTGGATTTAGAACATGTTGAAGTTTTGAATCCTCATGCTTGTCAAACAATAATATTCATAACAAGAACATGTGAGTTAAACAGGGGAATTACATGAACATTAACATACACAAGAATATGAACATAACATCAGAACAAAGTTTAGAACATAAGAACAAAGTTTAACAGTGAAGAACATGTACTGATAGTATTGAAATGAGAATTAAAATAAAGCATAAACCTAAACTACTCTATAGATACACTGGCTAGTCCAGGTATAGTTTCTAGCACACACCCACACATCATATTTATAGTTACAAGCTTCAATTAGGGTTCTACACAAGTTTTCCCCAAATACCCAAAAACAGTAAATTAGGGTTTGTTGAATCTTACCCATACTTCTCTGATTTGCTTCATAGCCTTCGACCCACTCTTCTGCTTCCTCCCATGCTTCTTTGGTGCGAGTTGGTGCCCTAATCCTTACCCCTACTCCAACTAATATTAACCTAATTCTTCACTGAGAGGAGAAGGTGAAGATGTAGTCTGATAATAGGTGGATAGAAGAGTGATGGTGATGTGTGAGGGTCGAGTAGAGATGGTGGTGAGGGTTTGTTTACTCGAGCTCTGCTCGAGTTGGTGGAGGCAGCAGGAGAAGGTGGTGGGAATGGTGGTTGCATAGGAGGTGAGGGAGAGAAGAACGAAGAGAAATTGGGTAAGGTCTGTTTGGTTTGATGGGTATAGGTGTTAGGTCTTGTAGTGTTGAGCGGTTGTAGAGAATTAGATGTCCAGAAAAGATGATACGTTGGATGATCACATCTGGATTGAATCGAACGGCACGAGGGAGACAGGCGTGGAGCGACCGTTGGATGTGTGATACATCAAAACTGACGACTTAGATTGGAGTTAGGTACTATGATGTTTGACAGGAGCTTCAGAGTTTGGTGCACGATGATGAGGTGACCGTGGGATGATGTGATGGATCCAATCTGACGGCTCTCATGGAAATGGGTATGGATATTGGAAATGGATTTGGGTGAGGGTTTTGGGCCTTGGGTATGCTAAGCCCATATCTTCTTTAAGAACAATTCTTCCTCTTCAAGCCCACTTCTAGTTGATCCGGCTCTTGCAAACATCATTCTTCGCTGCCTTTCTGCGGGAGTCTTTCCCGTTTCTTTGCTCTTTTCGCTCCGTGAGTTAACCAGGCTTTATTTAGTACCTAAAAATGCAAAATTAATTAATAAAAATATTTATTCTTGAAAACAATGAAAATACAGAATATGGGATAAAATGTAGAATTAATGCACAAAAGATGAGTTAAATGCCAAGAAAAATATATAGAAATATGCACTTTTTAGCACTCATCATCAGGCGATATCATGAATCATATTTTCTCTTGAAATCGACTTATATAAATCACTAAGTGTATCCAATGAAATTTAAGTATCTGAAAATGGGATGAATTTTTAATACACTCAATATACAAATCTTAATAACTTGTCCTATGGGAATGAACACAATGAACTTTTATCGACTTTCTCCACAGTGAACCCAATATATGTATGTGAATGCGAATGAAATTGTAAGACCGAGAATTACTTTTAAAATGAAAATTAATCCAAATAATAATAAAGAATCCGACAAATAAAAACAAGTCCAAATAATAAGAAGAAATCCAATAATTGTTATTGATCTTTTGGGATCGAGATAACTCTAAACGGTAAAATAAAAATTTGAATAATAAGAAATTGAATTCGAAAATTATATATGGGAAAAGTAATAAATTCTTCATCGATGGAAACGACTCAGATTGAGATTTAAACAAAGCCTTGACATGCATCCATCTATAAAGGGGACCTTCAGCAGCTCTACGGTTCATCTCTTACTCTCGAAGTAGTTTTGCATATAGGTTATCATATCTCTTAATTTACTGCATAATGTAGTTGAGATTAAAGAAATACTTAATAAATGAGCTATACGCTAAACATCCAGCCTAATAGCATCAATTCATTGATCTTAATTAGTCAAATCCAAAAAAATGGTAGAACCAAGTGTCCTTAGGGATTCATCGTTAACTAGGGATACCTATATGGCTAAGTTAGTAAATATTCTTCTAGGGAAAATTTTTATACATGGGATTTCAATTTACTGAATTTTCCGTCAACATCAGTAAACCACACTTACCTTAATTGATTATTGATAAACTCAACCCATTTAAAAAAATTTACTCAATTCCATTAAAATTGCTAGATAATGCTTAATATAACTGATTAGACAGCTAATTCCATCTAATTGATTTCAATCATATCAAATTTTTCGTCAACATTAGTAGATCACACTTGTTTTGATTAATTATCCATAAACTCAATTCAATTTACTTTGTTTTACTCCATTATATAAAAATAACTAAATCGTGCTCAATATGACTAATTATACTTAATGTGATTAATTTATCTATGCTCATATGAGAATTTGTTAGAGCAAATGGAAATTAGGTTTTGAAATTCTTAGAAAATTTTGGCAATATGACAAAAAATCAAATGGTGTATACTGATTTGATTTAAGGAAATCGGGTTTGATTTCTGAAAAGAAAAAATAAACAAACATTTCGTTTTTTCAATTAACTTTAAATATTTTGAGCGGGATGAAAATGAAATGGAAAAATCTTGTCATTGTATATGTGACAATGTGATAATCTAATATATAAATAATAAATAATATTGCGTGCACATATACACAAAATACTTCTTTTAGTAATCAAAAATTGGTGCAATTGCCTACATTCAAAAGAATTTGGCCATTCAACCATTCGAGTCCCTTGTAACATGGAAATTAAAAAATAAAAGATATCAAATTTCTTGAATTTGATTAAATTCTTCCAACCTCACTACAACATCATACTAGTTCCTCCAACCTCAATGCATTCATGGACAAAAACAAATCCTAATGTTTTTACCACTTTAATATATATAAAACCAAAAACAAATTTATATTTGCTATAAAAAAAAGTTGCTTTATTTGTATAAAACATGGCAAGTTTCTATTAGATAAAGAATTATGTTGTATCTTAATTTGGTAAGTCATGATGTTTGTGATAGAAACTTGGCTAGGACAAAATTTCACCATGTTTGATTTCGATGTTATCTTAATTTTTCTGATAAGTTTCCAACCGGACTTCACCTGGTTTAATTTCGATATTCTTTGTGTTAGAAAGTTTTTTTTTTCCTATCTATGCTGGTTTCTTTTCATTCTTTTCCCTATATGATGTAAACAAATAATAACTTGTAATTTTTTCCTTTATGAAAATTTACTTCGTCAAATAAACTGATTTTTGCTAATTTGTAAGTTATACTTAGATATTATGTTTTAAGTGATAAAATATATTGTTACTAAAAACTTATTTTTACTATTTTATCTTTTGTCACCAAAAAGAATTCTTTGTGACAGCATTTTAATAATCACAGAAATCATGAACTGCGGTGAAATTACGGTGTCACTAAAAAGGACTAAAGCGACAAAATTTACTTCGCTACAGATGTTTTTTCTTGTGACGATTAGGCGTTGTTACTATATAAATATTGGCAACAGAAAAAGTTGATGGTCACTAAAAATAATTATAGCGTCAAACTTTTAGTTTCGTTACTATAAAATTAGTTAGTGACGAATTAATTTGGTCAGTATAAACTTTTTTTTTTTTGCAACGAAAGTTATAGATTATCACTAAAAAGATTCATTATCGATTTTTTAGCATAGTCACAGTAGACTTAAATAGTGACACAAATACATGATTACTAAAAACTTATCAGTGACTGAACATTATTTTGTCTCTAAACATGGTCACTAAAAACTTATGAGTGGCAAAATCTGAGTTCCGTCATGGAAAACCTAACAACAGTGACAACAATTTGTTTTGTCACGATAACTAAGCTTTAGCGGAGAAATTTTCTTTGCCGCAAAAAACTATTGTCACTAAAGCCACCTTTTCTTGTAGTGAGTGACGGAAACGGACATAATAGAAGGGTCTGTGTGTTTTGTGTCGATGGTGTTCTCGAACTGAAATTCAGGGAAGAGAGACGAGAGGTGTTGTGGATGATTCTTAGTGTTAGTTCTCGTAATTAAATTGGTGTTGTGGAGACGCATATGTATAGTTGGATGGCTTATGGATGAGGCTGATGTGATCTAAGAGATATTGTTTCGGCAAATCAAATCGGTAGAAGAAAGTTGTCTCAACCAAATTTGGAAAATCAAGAGAGATTATGAAGAGTTTCAAAGACGAGGTGACTGCGAAGTAAGATTGTTAAACAGCTGGAGTTGGTGGCTGTAAAGACAGTGTTGTGTTAACGGAGATGATCAGCTCGAGTTGTGCTGTCAGAGATAGAAGTGCAGTCGGTGGTGGCAGTGGGCTATATAGCGGTTGTATGCAGTTCGTGTTTGTGAATGGATTCGAGCTGGTGGTACAACAACAAAGGAGAAGGTAATACGCTGAGAAGATGGGTTTGAGGGTCTTGTTTGGCGTTGATGGTCATAGCTTGGACGTGACTGAGATGATTTATATGTGATGTTGGCGTTGTCGTATAGAGAGCTCGGACACGAGAATTGAGCTGTCGTTGATGGAGGAAACAAGGAAGCGGATATTGGTGCTAGAGGAAACAAGGTGGTGATGCAATGGTTCAGGTGGTAGGTGTTGTTGCATTGAAGTAGGTGAAAGGTGGTAGTAGTGGATTGCATAACTTATCATGCTCCTCAATAATATCTGTATAACCTGTCATGCAGTCGAGAAAATGTGCATTACCTGTTATGCAGTCGTGCAAATGGATACATAACCTATTATGCATCTACAAATTTTTTTGCACAACTTGTTATGCAGTCCAGAAAACGATTGCATAGCATGTTATGCAGCAACTTTTTTGTCACTATCGAAACCAATAAAAACAAAGACTACATAACTTGTCATGCACCAATAATAATATCTGCATAACATGTTATGCAGTCGTGAAAATTGATGCATAACCTGTTATGCATCCGAAAATATGGATGCATAATGCATTATGCATCGAGAAAATTGTTGCACAATCTTTTATGCATCGAGAAAATTGATGCATAACCTGTTATGCATCTGAAAATATGGATGCGTAATGTATTATGCATCAATTTTTTTATGTATGCACTGAAAATCAACCAAAACAATGGCTACATAACTTGTTATAGATGCATAACCTTGTTATGCAGATGCATAATTTGTTATGCAGTCGAGAAAATGGTTGCATAATTCGTTATGCGCTTGCAAAATGTGTTATGCATCTTTTTTGGTGGCTGCATAATAGTTATGTATCAAGTTTTCGAAAATTTTGTCTAAAATGATGACCACCTCCGATTTTTTCGTGAAAAACAAAAAATTGATATTCTTGTTTGTACTCTTTGCGTAGCTCTCTTAAAAAGATTTCCAACGATATAAAATTTGTAAAATTCCAAGGCGCGGATTTTTAGATATGTTATATCCAAGTTGCGTTGCCAATTATACCCCTGATGCATAACCCGTCATGCGGATGCATAGTCCGTTATGCAGACATTTTTAATAATTTCATATAATTATGGGTGTTACGGAACTAAAAATTAATTGTGGACCTGACAATGAGAATATTATTTTTTTTGGACCTGCGCCTAATTTTCCCTATGAAAGTATAGTTAGGTTAAAGTAGCAAACCAGCTGGCGATTCCTACGTCCGATTTATTCGCGGATTCGTAAAAATCGCGATTTATTCGCCAAGCTCACAAAACACGTGTACTATGTATGTTAGGGGGTTGAGTAATTCGGTCGTATTATCATGTAATGAATAATACGTTAAAATTTGTGTATGATACGTCGAATTACTAATTAGGTCTAGCCCCATCGTCTTGCGCAGTTTTGTGCAACCATTAATCTCTCTAAAGTCCTGCGACTTTAGCCCGGTCGTTTCCTCCTTTGTTAGTTGTAACTTTAAGCAGATAATAAAACTATGGAGTATATGTAAAGATATTGCGGGAAATGTCATGCCGGAAGGGAAGAAAAGAATGTCTAGAGGCCATGTTACAAATACTGTGTACATTGAAATAAACCTTAATGAACCACTTAAAAGAGGGGGTGGTTGGATACAGTTGCAGGTCAGAGAGATAATACATCATTTTGAGATGCAGCCTTACAACATATGTAAGGAGTGCTTTATTATGGAGCATGATGATGCAAAGTGCGAAGGTTTGGCGCATGAGCTAAAGGTAGAAGCAATTATTGATGCAGAATACTCGGTCTGGAGTCAGACTGAGGTAGGTTGCCTATTTCTTGAACGAAGGTGTAGAAATTAACAAGGGTATAATGGTAATTCTAACTCTAGCAGTGAAAATCTTAATGTTGATAAGGAAGATCCAGAATCGATAAAAGAAAAACGATCCAAAGATAAAGCCGAATCCCTCTCTGGAAAACCTCATACTCAGGTGATTATCAGTTCGCATAATAACCCTATACTCCAAGAAGATGAGAACATGGCGGATGATATTTATTTAGATGATGTTCGTGAACTTATTGATGCAAAAGGGATAGGCTACAATCTAAATCAATAATAGGGGAGAGTCACAAAGCAATTGATAGCTCAGACACTTCAGCATGAGGTTTGACTTTACACGATCACAAATCAATCACAAGTTTTTTCTAAAACTCATCTATATACCCCTAATTTTAATTTTCCGAAATTACAAATTTCTTGAATCTCTACTTCAATTGATTTAAGATTTTTTGTCGTCATAGCCTTGAAATCCTAATGTTTAATTTTGATAACTTTTCCCTATTTTGAAAATCATAAAAACATCATGAAATATATTGTCATGGAATGTGCGGGGTTTTGGGAATAAATATACTAGGTGTGTACATATTTCATCATCCACCACGTGTTTATGGAGAAACACGTGGAAGACATACAATCCTGGGCGTCAAAGTGTGATGCCACGCGCATACAACCAAGAGACGTGTCTCCTCAGGGCAAGGCCCTCATCCAACAGATCCAATGGCGAAGAATCGAGGAGTAACGAAATATAATGCCATTGCAAAGCACTGAACAGCATCCAAAGACTTACTTTGTCCCATCTCAAGAAAGATCCAAGATCAGCGGCTGGGGTTAATCCGACTGACACGGATATGACAAGAGCAGAGGACGTCTGTCTGGCGCGTACAGACGACCCAACCACCCGCATTAAACGCCCTGAGCAGTATACATGTCGACCAACCCATGGAAGACACGATGACAACTCTTCATCATCAAGCATGGAACGCTGGGAGCATCGTAGAAGACGAAGATATCTGCGGTATTAACACAAAGCACAAGACGATAAGATTATAACGGCCTTCAGAAGTGGACTCCACGTTGTAACCCTATAAATACCCCTCTCCACTAAGAGAGAAGGGGTCGACCAATCCATAGCAATTAGAGGAGAACATAGGACAGAGAAATAGGAAGAGTAAGTAAATCCCTTATTTCCGCTGACCTATGTACACTTTAAAGTCATTCGACTATCTTTGTAACCACTCAATACATAGTGAAACACCAACCCCGTGGATGTAGGCCTTAGTGCTGAACCACGTAAATCTTTGTCTTATTTACAATTCAGCACTTTACATTCAGCGTTTTACATCATGCACTTTACATTTATACTTCGATCTCTATTTACTCTATTATATGAGCATTATAAGTGATAATATACAACTAGACAATGACGAGCCCGAAGGCTCTGAGTCGATGAATCGATATAATCACCTCCCCTTACGCATACATCGCATAATTTATGATATAGAGTGTATGCGAACATTGTTTGTGAACACGTGGATTTATCGTGATTTATGTGTTCACAATCTGGCGCTAGAAACAGGGACTTTTGTCCCGGTAAAAGATTTATCTTACCCTGTGATTTATACGCACCTTGTTTGTTCCGAGCATCGCTCTTTGAAAATAACGGTGCTTAGAACGTTTTTTAGCTTCAGCATCCATTACCTTGCCACACCCATGCATTTATTAGTAGATCTACGTCTTTGCAAGTGCTTTCAAGTTTTGTACCTTCGAAAAACAGACGTTGTGGATAGATCCATGTATTTTTTTGTAGATCTACGTCTTTGCAAGTGTTTTCAAATTTTGTATCTTTGAAAAATAAAAATTATGGACAGATCCATACCTTTCTTGGTAGAGCTACATCTTCAAAATCGTTTTCAAGCTTTTATCCTCGAAAATGAAAATCTATGAATATATCCACACACTTGTTAGTGGTTCTGCGCCTTTGGAATCATTTCCAAGTTGTTGTCAACGTGCATCTTCGTCAGCGATTTCCTTATCAAACCTGCGCCTTCTTTCAAACTGTGTTGCTTGTCATTAAACTTATAAACTGCGTTGCTTGTCATATAACGAACCGATCCGAACCGTTGGATGACGAAATCGATGGTCGGATTTGTAAGGCTACACACTCGCCACTTCTTTTTATAATATAGATACATACACAGAATTGGTCAATTAATCCAATAACGAAAATTCCTGGGTGAAAAAGACATGTAAAATTTGATACTGTTCAAATGGACGAGAATGTAACCATAGCCAGGATGTAAATAGTTTAATCCTACCCATTTTACATGAGGATGCATCCAGCTTCATCCTCGCTCTTTTTTAAGTTTAAGATATGATAAATCCAGTTTCATTCTTGCTACTTTTTTGGTGTCCATTTCACCCATACTAATTTTTACCCGTCCATTAAAATCATGTTTTAAAAATATTTGGGCGAATGACCCATTTTCCGATATATATGTATTTTTTTTGAAATTTAAGTAAACGTTAAATGTTTGCTTCAAATGTCCAGAACCGCTAGAAATGTGGATGTCTCCTAAGAAATGTAAACATAAAGTTGCTATTTTATTCCAAACAATATTCTCATTGGATTTGCAACCGTAAATCCTCCTTGCAATTGATGCTCATTTATGGAAGAAAAATATTTCAAAGTAGGTAAGCTTTACTTTTTGGGCAAGTTTTCATCATTCAATCCCTACTAGAGACATGTTAGTTGAGCGTGGTATGAGTATTCAAAGTGACTTGTGTGTCTTGTGTGACAATGAAAAAGAAACTTCTGATCACATGTTTTTTCATTGTTCAGATTCTTTTAAGATTTTGGATTATTTTATCAAGGCGTTTAAGATATCTTGGCCGATGCCGAAAAATTTGTTTCAATTGTTTGAAGCTTGGAACACTAATGTTTTACAAGGAAGGGGAAAGGAGGTGTGGGAGATTATTCACTATGCCATTTGTTGGATTATATGGAAGGAGCGAAATGGGAGAGTTTTTGGTAGTCGTAAGAAGTGTGTCGCGAAAAATATAGACTTTATTAAACAACTCGTAGTTTTATGATCTTGTGACACTGATTCGATTTGTTCCCACTAGTCTCATCTGGATCAGTTGGGAAGCTCTCATGAATGAGTGATTACTCTTTGTACTTGTATTATTTTTTCTCTTTTAATGTAACATTTTCTTCGAAAAAAAACATAAACGGTAAACCCAGATTAGACGCACTTGAACCCAATCGGCTTGTAGAAAAAGTTAAATCCCAAAATTTCTGATACCAAGACCTGCAAAATCATTAGGTTTTACGCACTTTTCCCATGCAACCCAATGAATTCCGCGATTTCCACCGACCATATTTCCAAATGACTATTCAAGATCAAAATTAACACTTTTACGAGCTTGGATTAGAGATGAGAAATAGACCGGAAACCCAGAAACAACAGATTTTGTAAGAGTTAGTCTTCCATCTTTGGAGAGGAATTTTATTTCAACCAAGAAAGTCTCTGATCGTACCTTTTAACTATTGGAGTCGAAAATCAGCTTACACTTGTGTAATTGATTATGTGTCACTTCATTTTTCCAAAGGAACTACAAAATGTTACTTAAATAGATCATATGTATGTTAATGTGCCCCATTTATATGTCCTTAAATTATGATTCCAACTTCACATACAACAACTTTCTCTCTGCTAAAAGATATCATTTTAACATCTTGGCTCTGCTTCGTAAGCATGACGTAAGCCATTTTCTCTCAGTGTTTGTCTTGAAAAATTCTAATGCAACTACCAGATTCTCTAAGCAATTCATGCTCTACCCATTTCAATTTTCTTTCTATCTTTGGATTCCTAAGTTACTTCATTAAGATTTTCATCAAATTCTGCACTTACAGGACTACTTTCATCACCACAGAAATCAACAGAGAGAAGAACATCTATCCTTACTCTCAAAATCAACAAACAAATATCATTCAAAGCTTTAACATTACTGCCACCATAACTAGAAAAGTACAAGAGAACAAGAGCATACACCATTAATTTTTACAAACCAGTGAAATTCTAGAGGTTCACAACCCCTAACTTAAACAAAATACTTGGAAGTCCATCAACCATAATCACCCCATATACTTCCTATCAACAAAAAACTACTAATAAATCCAATCAGAAAGCCGACCGTCAAGAGAAGAAGAAGCAAAAGAAGTCCAACATTGCCATCATCCACATCAACAAAAAGAAGGAAAAGAGCAAGTATCGATAAAGCCAATTCATAAAAAACTTGTTAATCATCTTCAAAATCTTACCAAAATCTGAAGACTTAGCTGCTTTCGATACCCCAGAAAGGATTTCTAATAGTCTTTTTCATCGTAGCTTCAGTTCTTCTCCTCCTCGTACTGCGCACTATAATCACTGTCTGATGGTGCGGGAGAAACTTGACTGTCATCTGATGACGAAATCTCATCACTATCACTATCATCATCTTCATCACTTTCATCTTCCAAGAGTTCTTCATCATCATCATCATCATCACCACCACTTGGTTCTCCTTCACGCATGGTTCTGGAAAATATATTCGGATTGGCTCTTTCATATTCAAATCTTCTGCGAAATTTCCTCTCATGATAAGCCTACATCCCCTTCCTCTCTTCTGCAACATCGGAATCCTCATCACTGGTGTTCATATCTTCAACCGGATATTCAAACCCATTCTCCGACTTTTCTGAATCACTTTTAGTGGCACTTCCATAACTCTTATGCTTCTTTGGTTTTGCTGATCTCTCATTCTCTTTCCTGTCAACCCTTTCAAAATTCTTTAATTTCCAAGCTTCAAACAGAGCATCAATTTCTTCATTTTCAAGTCTCAGTCGAACCAATTCATGTGCATCCATTTATACCTTTTCATGTCTCTGACGAATCAATTCCAGTGCATTCCTTTTTATCTCCTCCTGCAAATATTTCTTCAACCTCTCTATCTCCTAATCTTGCAATGAGAATGCAAGAGTTTTGGCTTGCTCATATTCTGTCGATAATGATGGAACGACGGGAAGATGATTTTGAGAATTCTCGGGCATGTTTTGATTACCAGAATCAGTCATTTTCTAAACCACTCCTAATTTTTTCCTTCTGGGTATAAGCTTTCCTATCATATGATAACCCCAATTTATAGACCCTTAATCTGTGACTACTCGTTTTCCCGTAATCTACGTAATGTGTACAACTCAGAGAATCAGTTACTAAGTAGTATTGGTGCCTCTGTTGAACTGATAATGCTAAGTAGTAAAGGGTACTCAAGATCACAATAACAACTAAGAATACAAAGACAATATAAAAGCTGATAAGTTATCATGAGACACAAGATATTACGTGGTTCGACTTTCGTCTATGTCCACGGGATAATGAGTGATTGTTATGTATTAAGTTATGGTGGTTAAAAAGATCTTAAATGCTTCCCAAAGTAATAGAGAGAACACAAGTTGAAGTAAATACTTAAGTTCTAAACATTAAAGAGGTATAAGCTTAAGACTAGATCTTCACTCCTAGATATTGAATGCCTTTAGTTTGTTGGTGAGGCTTGGTATTTATAGCCCCTTCCGCTCCAAGTATATCTTTGCTGCCTCTGGGTCCATCGTTTCCTGATATACCTTTAGTACAAATGGTACCTTCGTTCGTCGCGTGCTCTCTCCAGTCGAACTCTGCCACCTCAGCTGACCCACGTTCCTTCGGGAACTCCCCAGCCTCAGTACAGATTGTACCTTCGTTCACCGCCAGCCTATGCCAATCTTGTTCCGCCACATCATCTCTCTCCACGTGCCTTGATTATGCATGTAGGTAAGAGATTTGTGCATTTAATGCTGATTAGATATGTCATCTACCTCTGTCCCTTCACCAGCTGCTCTTCCATAGACTAGGCTTTTACTTCTCTCATCTTATCCATCGAGACATCCTTTCTTGGGGTGAGATAAAGTAGATCTACGAAGGTATCCTCTGTCACTTGGATTCCTATGTATAGCGAGGTCTACACAGTTATCTTGTATGCGACCACTGAGATCGTGACACGTGCTCCGCAGAATATTGGTATTCACATAATCAATACCATTTATAGCCATTTATGGCATTTGGTTAAGGGTCATGTCTCTAGACCATGCACGCCGGTCCAATGCCACATATACGGTACCCAGAACCATCATGATTCTTTGAAAATTATCTTCCACAATCAATTTTATCTAACATCTCAGTCTTGGATTAATTACACATCTTCGAACTTACCTCCTCGATACAACAAACCTAATCCTCTCCTCATCTCTAGCCTCTCTGGTTCCACCATTATGAGTGACATTGGTAAGCCACAAAACCTAGCCTTGTGTTCCTTGTTTATTAATTTTGGTTTTTGATTTTATGCAGGTTCAGATATTGCAGCACATGTTAGGAGGCACCATTGGATCTTGGGGCACATTGAGTAGCTACATGAATCCTAAACACATCAGTTATTTCTTAACTAATGCTCAAAACCCGATACCCCAAGATAACTCACACTCTAAAAAACCAAGCCCTGAGTATACCAACATCTCTTTATTTCGTCCCTTGTTATTTCATACCACTTCTCATTCTACCCCATCTATCATTATCATTATTGCAGATGTCTTATTATCTTACCAGTTGGGACTGATTACGTCAACAAAATATCAGCATTGCACAACTATCGCGGATCCTGCAGATACCACTGATACATTGTCCAACACCACTGCTACTGAACCTCACCAACACATACCCAACCTGAATCTTTCAAAATTTCATTCTTACTTTACCAACATAAATTATAATCACCCTCTCAGAGTTTCCATTTTTAAGGCTCAGTCTCCTATACATACTTATATTACTTTATTTCTTGGTATCTCCATGACATGTTTTTATTCTCCTCTGATCCCCATTATCTCTTGGAATTATCATCTCCAGATACAAATATATATTATCCCAACATCCAATCCTAAATTTACAGATACCCACTTGTCCCTTAAGATCAATATTTGGATTGTTGTTTATATGGAGGCTTCAAATTCTTCAAGTGATACTCATTCTGCTACTACTATTCAATACCTTTCTTCTCAAATGGATGAAAAGCTTACCTTACTCAAAAATATCCCTGCTTCCCTCTCTTAACCAGTGTTTATTGATAAAACAGTTGTTCTAGCTGGGAATGACTCTAATTGGAAATCATGTATGGTGGGTTATGTATGTAGTGAAACTTTAATGCCTATCTTTTCTGTCAGATATTACATCTGCTCTCAATGGCCTCTATCTCAAACTCCTACTGTTACTAACTTCGGTGGATTAAAAAACAAAGTTCCTATCAGATTCTTAGCAGAAAGTGATTTCAATAGGGTAAATGAACAACACCATTCATTTGCTTGTGGCTTCCTTATAGTGCTATGAGTTTTTCCACCTACTAGATGGCCTGCAAACTTTCAAGTTTCTTTTGAGGAAGAACTAATGTGGCTTATCTTGTGCAATGTTCCTAAATAATGTGTTGAATTTGAAGATCTGAGGAAGCTTACAATTAATCTTGGAGAACTGCTTGATGCCAAAGAACTATATGGTAATCATCCTCTCAAGAAGAATGTTAAAATCTATGTGAGAATCCCTATCAAACTAGCTCTTCCTACTTGTATTCCCCTTCTTACTAGGGGTAGAGAAGAACCTTTTCTCATCGAATGCAGGTACTTCAAAGTCCCAAGGAATTTTTGTCATTCTTGTCGTATCATTGACCATAGAGATGCTATTTGCCCAATTTGGCTAGCAAAACAATAATTATCAGGGAAGCTAGCTCATCTGCTTCAAAATATGTTTACCCAAAAGCATCTAGGCTCATGACGCCAATAACTCAAGCACATGATCTTCCTATACTTGCTCAAAAAAACTCAACTGTTGATTCCTTAATGACTCAAGTTGAGGTAGCTCCAGATACACAAAGTCAAATGTTGGAACCTAATGGTTATGTGGATAAATAAAAAGTTGTTGTCATTATCCATAGCTCAAATGCCACCAACCAGGAACCTCTCAAAAGCATGATAAACATGGGCCCATTTGGTAGTAGGTCTACTAATCTCAAGATTCATGAAGGAGAAACAAATCAAACTCAACAGCTCATTCCGTTGGTCAACGGTCTACCAATTATTTTAAAGAAAGTTACCAATCAAGCTGCGGGTTCTTCTGTTCTAAGTCATATTCCTAAGTCTATCAACTCAGGACCAATCCACGCCAATAACTCGGCTAGGAAATCCAAAACTGCTTCCACTCCTACTTAGAAATCTGTTATATCAAAATAACAAGCTATATCTTTAGCAGCTGCACATGATGTTCTTTCTACTCCCGGAAAGAAAAATCAATCCTCGTGCTGATCTCCAGAAGATGACTAGATCAACCTCTTATCTTCTGGTTGATTCAATTACCAATTCTTGCAAAGTTGATAGCTCAGAACCAGATTATTCTACTCTTTTCCCTCCTATCACCAAATCGGGTGACATTTCTACTTTGAACTTGTCTCAATGTACCTTGAATACCCATCCCTCTCCTAATGATTTTGGAAACTTCATTGTACCTACTGATGTTGCTTCAACTGGTAATAATGTCCGCAAAAATTCCTCTCATGAGGCTGTTGATCTGAACCAGGATGTTACCCAAGGAACTAATTCTGCTGGTAGAAATACCAGTTTTAAATCTAATGGAAATCAGGAATCTGCTAATCAGGTTCCCTCTTCTCCCACCCCTATTGTCTCCTCTTCCTCTCAAGCTATTCTTTCTTCTTTTCCTGTTAATAATGTGAACTTAATATGCTGGAATGTGCGTGGTCTTGGAAAAAAATCAGCCAATAAGGAGCTTAGCATCCTGATTAGAAATGTCAACTCTGATATTGTTTTCTTGTCTGAAACCAAAATGAAAAATGATTTTGCTGCTCGAAAATTGAGGAATATGGGTTTCCCTTGTACTAGTAATGTGTCTTGTGTTGGGAGAAGTGGTGGTCTTGTGCTGGCTTAGAAGAAGGAAATTGACCTTAACATTGTTTCCACTAGTAATAGGGGCATTTACGTTACTACCAAGGATATCATTCACTCCAAAACTTGTCACATTTTTTTGATATATGCTGAACCTAATAGTTCCTTAAGACAATCCTTCTGGGAGAACCAATGCCTCCGATACCGTTAGATGAACCATCTTTCTGTGTGTGTGATTTCAATGCCCTCTCAGGCCCCGAGGATAAAAATGGTGATTTAGATGTTGATGACACTGATTTCTTTGATCTTAGGAATGTTTTTGACTTGCACGATCCTAGTTTCTCTGGTCCTAGATTTACTTGGTCTAATATGCAACAAGGTTCTGGTCTTATTCTTGAAAGACTAGATAGGTGTCTCATTAATTACTATGCTGAGTTGTTATGCCCTAAATTTTGTGTTAATAATATTCATATGGACTCCTCGGACCATTTCCCTATGCATATTGGTTTTAATTTTGAAGTTAATTTTATGCCTAAACCTTTTCATTTCATGGCCATGTGGATGGAAGACCCCACATGTAGATATATTATAGCTAATGTTTGGTCTGTTAATGTGGTTGGTTCCACTTCTTATAAATTTAAAGCTAAGCTTCTCAATACAAAAAAAAAGCCTTAGGGACTGGAATAATACTTATTTTGGTAACATCCAAACCAATATCAAAACTACTAGCGAAGAACTGGCATATCTCCAACCTTCCTATCCTACTCACTCTTCTTTTACCTCTAGATTATGGGCTAGATTAGAATACTTGTACAACCTTAAAGAGCTTTACTGGAAAGATAAATCTAGAGAGATATGGCTCTTGGAAGGATATATAAACTCTCCATATTTCCATAGAGTCACTCTTTGTAGGAGAAAAAGGAATGCCATTAGCTGGATAAGAAATTCCCTTGGTACTGTTTTAACTGATAGAAATAGCATATGAACTTCTTTTGCGGATTACTTTAGAACTCTTTACTCCTCCCAACCTTAGCAATGTCAAGATGAAATTTTAGAAAATCTACATGTCAAATTCTCTCCTGAGGATAACTTCTTGTTAAATCCCCCCCTCACTGTTGAGGAAATAAAAAATTATGTTTTTCAAATGGGTGGAAAAAAAGCTCCTGGCCCTGATGGCTTCACGGGACTGTTTTATCAGAAAAACTGGGATATTGTTGGAGAAGTTATCATAGACATGACCCAAACTTTTTTTAGGACTTTTGCCACCTAGCAAAAGTTTTCAATACCGCCAACATTTCTTTGTCCCTAAGGTCCCTCTGGTTGAATTAGTCTCCCAATACAGACCAATCGACTTATGTAATTTATCTATAAAATCCTATCCAAAACCCTAGCTAACAGACTCAAACCTCTCATGGATAATATTATATCCCAGAATCAAAGTGACTTTGTCATGAAAAAAAGCATATCTGATAACATATTGCTAGACAATAAGGCTATCTATGTTGTCAATCATCATAAAAAGAAAGAGGGTGTTGCTGCTATTAAACTTGATATGTCCAAAGCTTATGATAAATTAGAATGGTCTTTCCTTGGTAAATTTTTACTTAAAATGGGTTTGTCTGATCACTGGATTAATCTTATTCATGAATGTATTTCTACTGTCTCTTATTCTGTTTTATTGAATGGTAGTCCTACTGTCCTTATAAAACCTGAGAGAGGCCTGAGACAATGAGATCCTCTTTCTCCTTATCTATATATCATCTGCTCTGAAACTTTATCTTCCTACATTGATAATCTGACCAATAAAGGCTTAGTAAGAGGAATTATAGTTTGAAGGAATGCCCCTTGCATGACACATCTCTTGTTTGCTTATGATTCCCTCTTGTTTTCTAAAGCTACTGAGAAATATTTTAGAACTATAAAAGACTATCTTCAAAAGTATTGCTTAGCCTCTAGACATGAAAGAAACTTTGATAAATCTGGTATTCTGTTTAGTAAAAAGTTTCCTACCCCTCTTATAAACCATTTATCCAATATTCTGGATATCCATAATAGAGATTTAGGGGAAAAGTACCTTGGCACCCATATAACTTTTCAGGCCTCTAAGATCCAGACCCATATGGGTATCCTCCAAGTTGTAGATGGTAAGGTTACCTCTTGGATCCATAGAATTTTATTTCAAGCTGCTGGAACTACTTTGGTTAAACATGTTGGTCAGGATATTCCTTTATACCAAATGAGTGCTTTCCTTATCCCTAAGCACCTTTGTAAAAATATGGATTCCCACCCTTGTCAATTCTGGTGGGGAGAGACTCTTCACGCTAAAGACAAAAAAACTTCATCTTCTGGGATGCGATGGCTTGTGTTAGAGCATTGCTCGGTCGAACTCGCATGCGTTGTTATCTCAAGCATGTTTGTCAATGTTAGTGATCAAAACTACAAGTCTTGATTTCTATCCTATTTGTAGATGTCTCGGACTAGGACATAGATAGTGTAGTTGAGCTTAAATCTCTCGACGTTCATCTCTTGAAGACGAAGAACTACTAAGGGGAGCTTGTGGAATTTCTTCGACAAAAGGTATGTGGAGACTTGAACTTATCTATCACTTGGAAAGTCTATGTCTGTTATCTCCTATATTGAGACGTAAGTCGTATTACGATATAAATTTCTCTATACACATTTGAGATTTCGAGCTGAGTATATCTCGCTTACATATTTCTCGAAATATGTGTTGGTAAGCTTTCGCTTCGACCAAGTTCATCTTATATCATGAGAAAATTGCCGAGTAACATCTTACATGGTTTATGTGATACAATCATTTGATGTAGGCTTGGAATGTTTCGACAATGATTATTTCAATATCTTGAAAATTGCTTTGATGCTAATAGTGTGTGAAAACGGCTATTGTCATTGTAGAAGAGTGTTTCCATGATTGAAATAAAGAGTTGATGATGTAACCATCTTTGGATATAAGCATATATAGTGTGTTCGCACATTAGTGTATAAGTCCATAAACCAGGAGCCAAGAGTATGCATATGTGTGTACACGAAATTGGTGAAGGAGACAGGTTAAGTATGCATACCCGTAGGCATACTGGTGGAAGTTCTCGAACCGAGAAATTTTGTTGAGTTTGGTTTTAGCAAAACTCTTAACTAGTCACCTTAAGTATGCGTAGCTGTACGCATACTGGCGGAAGTTTTTGAACCGAAATTTTCTGCTGAGTTTGGAAACTTAACAAACTCAAAAACCGGTTGCTTAAGTACGCATACTCGTACGCATACTTAAGCTGGTTACTTTGTCAAGTCGATCAGTTCATGGACTTAAACATTTAAATCATAAGGAATGTAATCTTTGCAAACCGTGGATATAATGTTCATGATTGATTCAAGTGAATCAAACAGATTTTATTTCAATTGTGTTTTCTAAAAAATTAAACAACTCTTAACTAGTTTCATTTGAGTCATTTGAACTAGTTATGGTTAAGATTAATAAGGTTCATATGAGAGTAATCATATGGCTAACCTCGGTTAACTATTTGTGAACCAATATGTTGTACACGTTTAGGTACGATTACATAAACCTAAATGAGGGTACATTTCATTTGTGGGTAACAAGCTAAGTTCGATCTAACAGTTGAAAGATATTAGCTTGGTTGAATCAGGTTTTTCATCTAACGGTGATTATTGAATGGTTCGTTACCAAGGTAACTTGGATTGCAAATCTTGATTTGAAAATTATATAAAGGAGAACTCTAGTAACTGGGAAAGGTAATCCACACACCTCCTATGTGTTACTAGTTGCATAACTAGAGTCGATTCTCCTTTAACCTTAGGTTTATTCTCGAGACCTCGTAGGTTAACGACTTGAAGACTTCATTGGGATTGTGAAGCCAAGCCCAACTATTATCTTTGTAGTTGCGAGATACGATCTTGCTGTTTCTATCGCGTTGAGTGCAATTAAAAAAACTGGCTCGAGATTTTATATCTCCGATAGGCAAGATAAAAAAGTAAACACAAACAAACTTTGTCTCATCGTTTGTGATTCCACAATAACTTGTTTCGCTAGTCGATTAAGTTTATTGTGAGGTGATTGATAATACTAGGATGTTCTTCGGGGATATAAGTCCGGTTTATCAATTGGTTCATGTTCACCTTGATTTATCAAAAGACGGAACAAAAACTCTTGGATATTTCTGTGGAAGACAGATTTATTCAATCCTATAGACTTTTCTGTATGAGACAGATTTGTCTATCAAGTCTTCGACTTTGGGTCGTAGCAACTCTTAGTTGTGGGTGAGATCAGCTAAGGGAATCAAGTGCGTAGTATCCTGCTGGTATCAGAGACGTAAGGAGAGCAACTGTACCTTGAATCAGTGTGAGATTGATTAGGGTTCAACTACAGTCCAGTCCGAAGTTAATTGGTAGTAGACTAGTGTCTGTAGCAGCTTAATACAGTGTGGTGTTAAATCTGGACTAGGTCCCGGGGTTTTTCTGCATTTGAGGTTTTCTCGTTAACAAAATTTTGGTGTCTGTGTTGTTTCTTTTCCGCATTATATTTATTTATATAATTGAAATATCACAGATTGTGCGTTAAGATCAATCAATTAGAATATCCAACCTTTGGTTGTTGATTTACATTGATTGACACTTGAACATTGGTCTTTGATACCGTTCAAGTAAATCCTCTTATATTCAATCAGGCTCGCAGATTTCTATTTGTTGATTGCGGATTGAATTAAGAGTTAGAGATATTAAACTCTTTGATATAGTTTAATCTAGATTGTGTCTGACTGTCTATTTGATTCTCTAGAAAGTGTATTGGAGTAAGTCCTTTCAGATTGTCAAATGAATTATTGGGTGTGGTTGTTAGACCCCCGCATTTTCACATTGTGTTCCCCTAAGTATGAATGTGGCCTTGGCTTTAGGAAATCGCAACTTAACAACTTGGCTGTGCTAGCTAGAAATTCTTGGAAAATCATAGAGAACCCTGACTGTGTTTTGGGTACTGTGCTGAAAGCTCGTTATTTTCCTAAGACTGATTTTTTTAATGCTGTTTGTCCTAGTGATTGCTCCTGGACTTGGAGATGCTTACACACCATTAAATAGATGATTAAGCCTTTTATTTCCTGGATTGTTGGGGATGGTAAATTTATTGATCTCTGGTGTGATAAATGGACCCCTACTTTATGATCTGCTACCCCTAATCCTTTGGTCCTTCCTGACCCTTGTATAAAAGTCTATTACTTTATTGATGATGCTACTAGATCTTGTAAAAAAAAATTTTGCTGATGACTGCCTCCTCTTCATTAGAGCTGATCTCAGAGAGTGTCATAATATTCTTTCTTTTATTGAATCTTTTTGCAAAGCTTCAGGACAATTAATAAACTTTGATAAAAAAGGGGTTTTCTTTAGAAAAAAAGTCCAACCAAAGAATCAGAGAATGATTATCAAATTACTGAAAATAAAAAAAATAAACCTTCAAGAATACTCCCTCTGTCCCATTATTAAGTGACCAAGTTTAAGTTTGCAAAATTTTTAAGGCAAGCAAGGAATATAGTACTTTTAAGCATTTTTTACAGTTATACCCTTATGGATAATAACTACTGAAATTTAGAAATGATTTATCTCTCAAACTACTCCACGAATGTTCGCAAACTTCATAACATTGAAAAGCATTTTAAAACACCTACGTAACAAATATAAACATGCCTATCAAATTATGCATATTTCTTATATTTTTCTATAATTAACTAAAAGTATAATTTAAAAATACCTCCTTGTTTAGTGATATATGTCACTTATTAGTGGGACAAAATGTAAAATCAAATAGGTCACTTAATAGTGGGACGGAGAGAGTATTATTTAGGAACTCCTCTTTTGATTAGTAAGGCAAAAATAGAACTCTTTGAAGGACTGGTTGAAAAGATGGAACATAAAATACAAGGATGGATGGGAAAAATCCTTGCTCAGACTATTAAATTGGTGCTTAATAAGGCAACTTTAGCAAGCATGGCCAGCTATCACATGAGCTGTTTTATTTTACCAAAGAAAATCACAAAAAAAATAGATGCCCTACAAAGAGATTTTTGGTGGGATAAGGAAACTGATTATAAGGGATATCACCTTAAATCCTACACTTGTCTTTGTAAACCTAGAAATAAAGGTGGGCTAAGATTCAGAAATGCTCAAAAATTTAACTTAGCAATGATAACTAAATTAGCGTGGAGGATGTTAACTGAGCCAGAAGCCCTATGGGTGTCCCAACTAAAGCCTAGATACTTCAGAAACTCCTCTATTTTAAGGCCAAAACACCAACAACTAGTTCTTGGATTTGGAAATGCATAAGTACGGTATACAACTAGTTGAACAAAACAGTATACGGGAAATAGGTGATGGTAAAAGTACCAACATTTGGGATGATATATGGATACCTAAAATGGAAAATAATCTTAGTAGTTTTAGGACAGCTACTAACACTCACTTAACACTTGTGAAGGATCTGATTGATCCAATCACTAAGAAGTGGAACTCAACCTTAGTTTTTGAAATGTTTTCTGAACATATTTCTAGGAAGATCAACAATACTAGAATAGCCAGAGACAAACCAGATACTCTTAGATGGCTTCTTACAAAATCTGGTGTTTTTACTGTGAAGTTCGTGTATAACAAACTTATTGAAAGAACTGTGAATAATTACAACTTGGGACAGCCAGATTCCTTTTGGAACAATTTATGGAATCTAAATGTGTCTCAAAGAATTAAAATTTTTGTTTCGATGTGTTTACATAATGCTATTTCTACAGATCTGAAACTATTTAAATTTATGGAAGATATTCATCCTAATTGCTCTTATGTCTGTAATGTAGTAGAATCCATAGAACATTTATTCTTTTTTGTCCATTTGCCAAGTCTGTCTGGGCTACATAGCCATTTCCTGTAGAGCTTCACTTTGACAAATCCATAACTTTCTTGGATATCTGTAAGGAGTGTATAGGGGAAAAGACCCTACTATACCCATAGAAATAATCTTGACAAAAGCCTGGTTCATATGGAAGGAAAGATGTAACAAAATCTTTGAAAAAAACAGCAAACTAGTGCTCAATTAGGTTTAGAAATACAAAGATTTTTAGATTTCTGGTATAAGGATAACATCTCAATTAGACAAATATCAACAAACAAATATGAGACTCATAAATGGTCTCCTCCTAGGAGAACACAGCTGAAACTCAATATAGATGTTGCTTGGATTTTTGTGGATATGCCTGCAGGTTTCTCTTTAATTCTTAGGAATGATGCAAGAGTCTTTGAACAAGGCAGAGCAGGACCTCTGAAGAAGCGGAAGCCTTAGGACTGTTGCAAGGAGCTAAATGGACAGTAGAAAGAGGATTGTACAACTTTACTATGGAAGGTGATTGCAAGAATCTTTTTGATTATCTGATTGGGAAAACGTCTCAAATTTCCTGGCAGAACCGAACTATAATGGATGAAGTAAAAAGAGAGCTTAATCTCTGTCAATTTTTTTTGGGTTTTTATTATGTGCCAAGAACATCAAAAAATGTAGCTGATTTATCGGCAAAGGAAGCCAATTTTTTCAGAAATATCCTTAATTGGAGGAATGAACCTCCATCTTGTATTAAATTTTGATTTAGAAGTAGATAAATCAAATGTTAGGGTTGAATCTAATAGACTAACATTCAATGGCTCTACTCATCTTGATGTAAGGGTTACTAACTCCCTAAGTTAGTCTTTTGAATGCACTTAACTTACAAAAAAAAAAAAAAACACTCACTTTGATGACGCTTCTGTTCAGAAGATCATCACTATTCTCTTAAGCCAGTTATGCACTCCTGATAGGAGGGCTTGGGAGCTTTCGAAGAATGGTAGATTTTCTTCTAATTCTGCCTACTTGGGACTTAAAGGGTCTGGACCCTCCCCTAGTAATAAACTTTGGAAGTGCATTTGGAAAATTAATATTCCTCGTCGTATTCAACTTTTTGCTTGGAAAGCTGCTAGAAATGTATTGCATGCTAAAACTGTTCTTCAAACTAGAATGCCTATGCACTATGTCACTTGTAATAGATGTTCTGATCCTTGTGAATCTATTATGCATGTTCTTGTTATGTGCCCCTTTGCTAGTCATGTTTGGAGTCTAACTGCCTTATGCCCTAACACTTCTGCTTTTTCTTCGAGTTCTATGATTGATTGGTTAAACTTCTGGATGGTTGACCCAATTACTAGAATTCCTATTGATAGACATTGCATGTTTGTTGTCCCGTGGTCTTTATGGACTAGTAGAAACAATTTAGTGTTTAGAAATCTTCAAGAAAATCACGTTGTAGTCATCCACAGAGCTAAGGCTATGCTCCTCACTCTGAAAACTAGAGTTCAAAACCCTCCTTGTCATACCATTTCCTATAGTGACCACTGGATGCCCCCTACTTTTAGATGGATTAAACGTAACACTGATGGAGCTTATGATGACACTATTAAGGATAATTGTGCAGGCTTTGTGATGAGAGACTTCTCCAGCAAGGCTTCCTTCTGTGCTTCTATTGTTTTTGATGTGGAATCTGTTGAAGAGGCTGAAGCTAGAGCTATCTGGGTTGTTTTGAATAAAGCTGTGGAATTAAGTTTACGCATATCATTGTGGAAAGTGACACTCAAGGCCTGGTTTCCCAATTCTCTGCTGGAAGATTTGATGTGACTCCTAAAACTGATGCAATCTTTAAAGACATTCTACTTTTTGCTTCTTCTCTTATTGACTGTATTTTCTCACCAAAAACTTGTAATTCTGTTGCTCATGAACTAGCTAAATGGGCAAAAAACAACAAGTCGCCTATGTGTGGTCCGTACCTCCTGTTTGGCTTAGGCCTTTTGTCGAGGAAGACACCTTTTTGAAGGCCCTTGCTTTAAAAAAAACATACTTTAATTGTTTACTTGATCTCCCTTGCAAACTCACAGTTACTGTATCGAGTTTCCATTCTCGAGTACACGAGTTCTACTGCACTGATAATACCACCAAAAGTCTGTAAAATAGAGTTGTTGAACTAGCTAATCTGATCACTACTTCTCCCGAGAAAAGAGATACCGTTCTTCGCATCACTTTCTACAAAACAGACTTAATGGGCTGGACTCTACAAGGACAAGCACAAGCAGAATACACAAACGTATTCCAGGCACATAAATACATATACGAGTATGAATAACCACAATAACCACAACATCCCAAGTTCAGTATCTTAGATAGACTTTTGAGTGGATTGAACAATGTCCATAGTTATTAATCCTTGAACGCCTCTACTCAATTGACGCCACCACAGAGAAGAATTGAGAATGTGGAAAATATAACAACAGGACATCAGTTACTACAGAAGGTTTGTTTCCTTTATACGATGAAGAAGAGAGTGATAGTGAAATCGAAACCCTGCCACCTCTAAGGTAAAAAGATCAAGTAAATTGGGATTGTGATTCTCAGGTGATAAGTTGGGTTGATTCCAACTGGGTGATAATTCAGATATGAGTCAAGTGAACAAGGAGATCAACTATATGGAGTAGCACATCAGCTGCTTGACAAAAGTTTCATGACAGGAAAAACAAGTGAAGGTGTGAATGTAATTTCCCCTCGCTAAATGGAGTAATATAAATACTTCCTTTACATGACTTAGGTTTTCACTTTCACTTACCCTTTCGTCTTCGGTTCAGCCTCCATGGAAAAATCAGTTCAAAGAAGTGGGAGGAAGTCCCTTCCAAAGCCAAAGGTAGCACCTTGGCTTGTTTTCCCACATGATAAAGAGGGAAAGTTTCAAACTTTTTGCAATATAAGTGATGAGAATAGAGCTTGCAACAAATTCATACCAGAGCTGAGCAGGAAGAGATTCTGGCAGAGATCGTCGTTTCAAGGTTGGTTAGTAAGTGTCTGTGATGAAGAAGATGATCCTACCCCAAATTTCAATTACGGGGATTGTTTTTTGTGGAATCCAGTATCAATGGAGACTATTCAATTACCGTCTGTTCTCAATTGGTTCATTAGGGATGATCATTTTACCAAAGACTGTGTTTTGTCTTCGCCACCTTGGATAAATGGTAGTAGTAGCACCGGAGATGATGATAATGTTGGTGATGGTTCCATTGTTGCTTTCCTTTTTGGTACAAGAAGAGGAGTTGGAAAGGACATTCTTGTGTATTGTCAACCCTGGTGACAAAGAATGGAAAACACAGAGAATCACTGACATATATGACCTGGAAGACCTGCACTCGATGCTGTACTTTAAAGGTAAGATGTATATAATGTGCAAGGGTAATGATCATTTAGAGATAGATGTGCAACATGGATCATCTGAGCATGATGGTGATAAAATCCTCTCTATTAGGAAATTTCAAGTTAGTGATTACATAGGAGGCTATACAGTAGGAGGAATTTTTGACACGCGAATGGAAACATATTATGTGGAGTCTTTTGATGAAATATTCAGAATTAAGAAAGTTATCCTTACTAGAGGTGTTTATGATTATGTAACTAATATGGTGACAGCAAAGTTAGATTTCTCTTCGATGTTTTGGGTGGACGTGAAACGTTTGGATGATCATGTCTTATTTCTAAGCCAATCTGCTGCACTGTGTTGCTTGACTAAGGAGTTGGGTTTTACACAGGGTTGTGTGTATTTTACACAACTAGAGGAAATGAGCTTCTATAAGTATGACTTGGAAGGCAAAAGTATAATGCTTTCTGTACCATGTCCTGATCTTCCTCAGCCATGGTTATCTCCCGAGTGGATCATGATTCCTACAACTTTCAGGTAAACATTTAAAAATCTTCATTGTTAGTTGTTTATATGCTTAGATTTTTGCATACATATATACTGATAATGTTGACCTATATTTGAGTGATTGTTGTTTGTTATTTTATGAAGACAAGAGTGACTGTTGACTCCTACCGAGCTTCTCAACAGTGATAGTTATCTCCTAGTTAGGATGCAACAATGATTGTTGAATTCACATCACCAATCAAATTAGCATAAAACTAGTGTAACAACATGTATAACATCTTAAACAACAGTTCATACATGGAAAATGTCATTATGTGTTCGGGCAAATTTGAATCAAAAGAGAGGCGATGAGTATGAGATTTCATACCATCTGTGGTGATTTTGGTGTTTGCTTTGTTGTGCTTGTTTCTCCAATCCTTGTTATTCCTATGTTCGATATATTTTGAACCTGAAGAACAAGTTAACTCTGTTGAATTTTGCGAATATTTGAACAAAGCGTTAATTGATGATTCGAGACAATTTGTGGAATCATGTGATCTTCTTCTTACTTTCTGTTTTTCTTTATTTAGTAGGGTTGGCGATAAAAGAAGAGGAACAGAATGTGTGTTTGGTAATAGCGGTGACCGAGGTGATAGTATGAAGGAAATGGAAAAAGGAGCTAATTTAAACACTGATGAAGAGAAAAAGGATATTGAGGAAGCAAGACCTTGGGTTACACTTGGGGACGATATAGTGTGGTCGATATCAAGCTATCTAAGCCCGTTGGATTACATGCATCTACGTGCTGTTCGTAGAACATATCGGTCTGTATTTCCTGTAGAGAATTGGAGAAGATTTTGTCCTACCAGGAGTTTGAAAACCACTGATTTGTCTCCATGGCTGGTTTTTGCCAAGGATAATGAAGCCGTCTACAATTTCATAAACCCAATGCATAATAATGAAAATTACCTCATGAGCATCCCTGAATTGTTAAAGGGTTCAACAATTCGCTTCTCCAAAGATGGTTGGTTACTCTTGTCAAAAGGTTATTATAGTTTGTTCTTCTACAATCCCTTCACAAAAGCAATTGTCAAACTGCCAGACTTACCGGATGATAATAATTATCAGTTCAGGGGTATCTCATTCTCGTCATTGCCGACTTCTTCAGATTGCTCAGTTTTCGCCATCAGTAACTACAGGACAGATGAAGTATCTATCGCCTTCATTAAACGGGGGGATGAAATGTGGACATGTGATATCTTAGATAACGTTTATTTGCCTCCCGGTAAGAAAGATATTGCATTTGAGCCAACTCTCAACTGTCCAGTTTTCTCCCGTGGAGCATTCTATTGTTTGGATCTGAATGGATCTTTAGGAGTATTCAAATTAGAAGAGAATGGCATTACCTGGGACATTCTTTCCATGGTTCCCCGGCCTACTTGTGGTTTTATCTATAAGAGTTATTTGGTGGAGCTTGAAGGAAAGCTTTTATCTGTACTATTAGGCCACTTTGGAAAATGGGTTCGGATTTTTAGATTGGACATGTCGGCAATGGTTTGGGTTGAAGTTGAAGATTTAGGACGGCATGTGGTGTTTATTAGCAATACATCTTGTATTGCAACAGTTGCTCCAACTAGTCGAATGGAGAACAAAATCTACTTTTCGAGGTTGCAGAACGAAAAAGTACTATTTTTTTCTCTTGACTCTGGTAAATATCACTCTCTTGACAGTAAGCATTATGGTAAAGACTATTCTAACTCGACAGAGAACTTAAGGTGCAGCTGGATAGAACCCAATTGGTCAGAGACCAGACAGCCAAGTTTTGATTGGTCCCAGCATTTATAGTACACAGGAAAAATGTAAGAACTCAAAACAGGCCAGCATTTTTAATTGGTCAAGTTAAAAGTGCTAATCAGTGTATAAAAACTTAGATACAGTGCTTAGGCAGCCCTGAAAAAAACTTTTTGCTTTACCTTTTTTAGTAACTGTCTTTGATGCTCTTTCTTGTATGTAGTTTGTTTTAGTCCAAGGTTTGCTTGAGCATGTTCTGCCTTCCTTTGGCTCTATTTCATGTGTACATTTATCTTCCTTACAATTATACAATCCTAATTTGTCAGACAAGCAGATGCCTGCTACATTGTATTTGCACAATATTTGCTTGGGCACGAATATCTCGCATCTCCAAATGCATTCAGTTAGCTTGAGTCAGCAAACAATCACATTCTAAAGTTACTGTACCTAAGACTCAAGTTGCTGGAATTTTTTCCAAGCTCAAGTGTTCTTAGGCTGCTAGAATGTCATATAGCTCTTTAGCACAATTTGAATGGAAGTCCAAAATGATGGACATTTTTTTTTCAGGGAAACTAATTTTCTTAAGCCATAAGAGCTAGCAATATGGTGCTAGCTATCCCTTCCTTATCCTCAAACGTAGGGAAGGGATGACACTTGAAAGACAATCTTGCTATGGTGCCCCCTCATCCCTTCCCTACACGAGACGCGTACTCGGTACCTGTATGAATAGTGCCAAACGGGTACTCAGTACGCGTATTTTTTTTTTCGTTTTTTTCATAAGAAAATATTTATCTAGGTAAAAAAAATATTTTAGAGTAAAAAAAAAAAATCAAATAGGTAAAAAAAACGAATTTTAGTAAAAATAGGAAATTTTTAAGGTAAAAGTTTAAAAACCAGACAAAAAATACGAGTACTCAGTACTCGTAAAGTGAAAAAGTAAACGGGTACTCAGTACCCGTGTGTTTCCCTTCCCTACAAGGCTGATCAGATCCGATCAGCCTTGTAGGGAAACATGTGACCATCCCTTCCCTACACTAGATTTAGGAGACCATAGTAGATGTTTTTTTTGGGTTTTGAGGGATGGAGAGAGATAGGGAAGGGATATCCCTCTCCATAGTGCTAGCTCTAAGAACAACAGCTAGGGCTGCCCATGGTTCGGTTTGGTTTGGTTTTCTGCCAAACCCAAGGACCAAACCAATATCAATTATAGGAAACCAAAAGCCAAACCATACCATGTTCGGTTTAGAATATTAGAAACCAGAATCGTCCCATCGGTTTTTTTGGTTTTTTTAATAGATTTTCATTTTGAACTCGTAAATCAAATTCGTAAAGCAAATCATTAAAATTAGATATATTTTGAGCTATAATTTTTTTATTTATGCGTATACTCATTAAAATCATATATATTATACATATATAATTCAATATTATATACATTTTTAATAATATTTTCTTTATTTATACTGTGATGGAAAGTTTATTATGGTTTTTGTCGGTTTTTTGGTTCTAACTCTCGGATTTTTTTTTAGTTTGTTTTTTCTGGATTTTTGGTTCTTTTGTGACATCAAACCAAAACCAACCACCTAGAATCGGTTTTCTCGGTTTTTGAGTTTCTTGGTTTTTGGATTTTTCGGTCTCTGATTTTCTGGTTTTTTTTTGTCGGTTTGGACCAGTTCGGTCCGGATAGAAAACCGAACCATGAACATCCCTAACAACAGCGAAAAAAAAGTTGAAAATAGTATTTGATTCACTTGGTTCTATTTTGCATAGTAATTCGTAAGAGCCATTTGACTAAGTTGGGCCTCTTGTACGTTTTCTCATCTCTTGAATTGTATACTATTCTCCACTCCACTCCACTCCACTCCACTCCACTAGCTCATTAGCCGAGTGACAATTTATCTCAAGGGGGCCAGATTTTGAAATTAGCTTACTTTTGCACCACAAATTTCACAAATACTTCCAAGAACAAATTCAGGATAAAATTTTCACAAAATTGGTCAAAAAGACCAAAAGCAAGAATTTCTGGGTGAAATAGATCTTTAGGTTTAGATACTGTTTATATAGCCAAAAATCAGAAATATACTGTTTAAATAACCAATTTGGTTATTTCATCCAGAATATTTTTTATGAATTAATTGGAACAGACCAATATGTCCTTATCTTCTTCAAATGTTTACTAGGTTGGGGAAGAACAAAGTAATCTGCAAAAAAACAGAGTACAACAAAAAAAAAAAACAGAATTAATTGCTATGTTTTACGAATTAATTGCAAACAAAACAGAGTACGTAAAACATATCAAAAAACAGAGTACGTAAAACAGACTAAAAACAGAGTACGTAAAACAGAGCAAAAAAAACCAGAGTACAACAGAAAAAAAAAACAGAGTACAACAAAACAGAACAAAAAACAGAGTTCTGTTATGTCATGAGTCGGAAACTGCGTGACCCCTGGTGTCATACAGGAGATTCGTCTTGGGAATCGAAACAACATCTATTAAGGTTGACAAAGAAGCAAGATCAGGATTTCACATACTTCTAAGGTCAAGACATGGTAACCAGCATACATTAAGGGACATGAAACAAACATATGGGGCTCAGTAAGAAAGCATATAAAACAACTTCCACAATAATGAATTATCTCCTAAAGAGGTGCACATTTTCTATCCCCATCAAAATGCTGTAGGTAGAAAGAAGGTTAAGAACAATCCTTTGGAGATATGCTCAAAAGTTAAAAATGTCTTGATTCAAGAGAACTACTAGGAAAGGAGCCAATTTACTAATGTCATTCTTTTTCATAGATAGCATTTCTCCATGGAAACATGTAAAGAAAAATGAGACTAAACGGAAGAAACATATAAAGGAGGATATTATACACCCATACCCATAAATCCAGATGGATAGGTCTTTGTCTGTCTGCACTTTTCCATCAACAAGAATGTGCCTTTGCATCAAAATAGCAATAACCTCACGGTATGTAAGGGCGTACTTCAACCTGTTTCGCAGGATAAGAATCAAGGGAAGACGTTCCCGGGATTTGTGTGGACCTGATGATGGCTTGGGAGCCTACACAACAAAAAATTTCGCATAGCGAGTAAGTATCCCAACCTTTCCAGCCATACGCGAATTTAAAAACTAAATCGATCATTTACTTACAAATGCGCCTCCAAGTTAGTTTTTCGGCCATCTTCTTCCAAGCCTGCTCAAGAATATGTCATTTATAGCCATGAAATGGTGCATCCGTTAATATCGCCAGAAGCAAAAGCTTTAACATTCCCTTACGCCACGAATAACATTTCAAGTACCACATCCCACATGGTTAACTCCTTATCCTCCACCACACACTAACTCCAACCCATGTCCCCTTCAGGGATGTATCCACCAATAGTACCATAACATTCATGCCCACTTACATGGCGAAACCAAATTCCACCAAACATAAAACTGGATGAAACCAGTTTCATCTGAGTTTAAAAATGAGTGAAACTAAACTCAACCCGATCTAACACACAATGAAACCAGTTTCATCCTATATTAGACGTAAGTGAAGCTAAATTCAAGCCAACATAACATTAAATGAAACTATTACCATCCTAGTTTAAACATGGGTGAAACCAAATTCAATCCACTGTTGAATTAGATGAAACTGGTTTCATCCTGGTTCAAACATGGATGAAAACAAAATTCTATTCAATCTAAGAAAGGATGAAACCAGTTTCATTTTAGTTTAAACTTGTACGAAAACAAATTCCACCAAACATAAAACTGGATGAAACCAGTTTCATATGAGTTTAAAAATGAGTGAAACTAAACTCAACCCGATCTAACACACAATGAAACCAGTTTCATCCTATATTAGACATAGGTGAAGCTAAATTCAAGCCAACGTAGCATTAGATGAAACTATTACCATCCTAGTTTAAACATGGGTGAAACCAAATTCAATCCACTGTTGAATTGGATGAAACTGGTTTCATCCTGGTTTCAAACATGGATGAAAACAAAATTCTATTCAATCTAAGAAAGGATGAAACCGGTTCAATTTAACTCAATTTAAAACGGGGATGAAACCAGTTTCATCCTAGTGTAAATGTGGATGGAACCAAATTCAGTTTCATCCTAATCATTAGAATTAGGTACACCAATATATCACATATTAAACCTGGATGAAAGTAGTTTCATCCGAGTTTAAACCTGCTGAAACTGCAGATTAAACCTGGATGAAACTAATTTCATCCTATTTTATAGTAACATGGTTCACCAATAACAACTCAATACAACTTCACAGCATACACACCAATTTCACAACAAATTTCAGGTTTACAAAAATTTTGACCAGATTTAATAGAACTTAAATGTATGATTTCAGTTTCGTCCAATTTTAAATGGGTAATGTGCAAAATTGCCTTAAAATTAAGCATGTGAGAAGATTATGGTGAAATTAAGAAGCAGATGAAACCAATTTCAAAATCATAAAAAAATAACTCAAAGAAAACCTAAAATTAATAGATAGAAATGGTAATTATCCTGTTTGTGGTGATGATTAAGCAATTAATTGGATAGGGTTTTTGGTGGTGATGTTGATTCGTGAAGATGAAACTAACTAGGGTTTATTGGGTGGTGGTGGATGTCGAATATCAAGATTCGGTGTTTTGTGGAAGTGAATCATTCTTAAAGACCCTGAAAATGGTGGAGGAAGGTGGTGGTGTTGGCTGTACTTGTTGTAGATGGTGGTGGTTGTAGTTATTGTCGATGGTGGTGGTGGTAGTTGTGGTCATAGTTCATGATGGTGGTGGCGGAGAAAGAGAAGGAGTAATAACCATATGGTGGTGTTAGAGTTTTTGGTGGCGATGATGATGGTCTTGTTTGTCGATGACGATAATGGAGAACTCGGAGAAAATTTGGATCTGGTTTTGATGGGAAGAAGAATGAGTATCGTTTGTAATGGGAAACGGGAAAAGATAATGGAGAAGAGGGGTATAATGGTCTCTTTCCTTAACTGTCCATCTCACCCAGACCCAATTCTTACCCGCCCATTTGGCCCAGAAAGAACTATATTTTTGGCTATATAGCCCATTTTCTGTAAATTTTTTCACTTTTGGGGTAAAGTAGTTTCTAGGTTTTTAGGTATCGAATTTTGTGTTTCAGAAATTCTTGAATCGGAAGTTGACTTGTAATCAACTCGGCATTGAATGACATATAAACATGATACACCTTAGATTCAATTCAAACTTGGGAGTCGAATTGGCACGGATAGCTAAATCAATTAATAGAACGTGTCAACCGATAGCAAGAATTGCTTATTGAGTCGGTTTTCTGGACCGTAATTAATGAGTTTTGTTCCCTGTGGTAAACGACCATATCATGAATATGTTGTTCATGAAATGTCACAGTCCCATTATTTAACATGTAAATTCTATGAAATGTTCGTAAATTTAAAGCCTATATTGGGATAATTTGTTGTGTTCATATTTTCTCGACACCATTTGTAGTATAGGTCTGCTGTTGAACAAATTTTTAGCGCAACAATATGAAGAACAAAACCGAACAACCAAGTACATATACATAATTTGGGATGCTGGAGTAAACTAAAGGTTCAGTTAAAACAAGTTTTTGTTCTTGCAACGAAAATTCTTGAAGAAAACCTTTTTTAACGAACACTGATGGTTGTTTACCTTAAGAGGTAAACAACAGTGTGGATTATCTAAAGAGATTAGTAGAAAAGGAAGTCATTTTAGTGAAGACTGCAGATTCCCCAACTAAGTTTTTAAAGATTATTGAAGAAGAAAACAATAAAACCTTCCTTAACTAGCAGCAAATTCAACGAATCCAGCAGGTAGATGCCTAGTTAGTAATAACTCATGAAAGTGCGGCTTTGGTCCCAAAACGAAATTCAATCCCATCTCAAAGTTGGCGCTTTGGTCCAACACAAAAATGTAATGAAACAACTCAGTTCTTTTGTCTTTAGAGTTCTCTTTTATTTATAAGGAAGAAACGACCACATTACCATTGTCAACTAATATGTGTGGCTCTTTGATTTAGTTCCTTTATTCAATTGGTAGAAAGTCACAATCTGGACCTTTTCCTCTACTGTTTTGGTTCCCAAATTAGCATAAAAAAGTTTCCTCGCAGTAGCCATCTTTTAAAATGGTTTCTGAACCAGTAAAGTGGCATTACCTATGGGAGATGCATTAGACTATTCTTGCTTTTGCTTTGTGCCCCAAACCCTTTTCCTCGAGGTGTCGCGAAAGTGGTCAGCTAGGACAAGAGGGTTTGCGGGTTCAAGTTTTCGATCTCCTTCCTCAATTGTACAAAAAATTAAACTCCAAGTTCCTCGCTCTTCACTCCTCTTCTCATATAAGACTCTAGACTCCTTAGACATATAGGGTAATAAGCTATTAAGCCAAAAAGAAAAGAAAAAGGGGTAGATTTCATTTGTGCTTAACAACCAAAGTGCAATGACGTTAAACCAAAAAACATATCTTTCAATTTTTTAAAACTAAGTAGTCCTTTAAGTTTCTTAATTTCTCTGGTCTAACCTAACAATATCGGATACTTCATGATTCATCTTTTTCTTCAAGTATTCGTAGAAAGAAAATACTAAGTAGGTAAACCAAGAATGACGGCTAGGGTAGGGTTCTAAAATTCTTCTACCAACCAACTTACTTACCTGCCACCAATACATGAATTTGATTTCATTTGCTTTCTTTAACTTATCAGAAGTTTGAAAAATCTGAATATATGGATCTGTGGGAACAGCTGGCTTCATGATTTACGTTAATGATTTTCCATAATCTAAAAGTGTTTCAACTTATAATTTCTACTCATTGCCATAATTTCATATACTTCGCGTTAAAACAAAATAGGTGCATCTATGAGCGTGATATGTGCTTCTCAGCTTCTGCATTGCCGATGAATGATATATTTCCCCCAAAACTTATGCATACAGTCGATTCCATTTTGCCATCCAGAAACCATTGCTGCAATTTTACTAGATTCGTGTTAAACGCATCTTGTGTAGCATATCATATTTAGCGCAGGGTTTGACACACAAAACCACAGACCAGATTACACAATAGTATGGCAAACAGTCCAAAGACTCAGATTCCGACACTAACTTGAACTTTTTGACGGCTTCAAATTTGTTAGTCTGAAGAAGCTAGCCGAACAAAGGGTTTGTTTTGGAAGTAAATAAACTGTTTCAGGAAACAGTGGATTCCACGTGAAAACTGATCCACCAACATAAGATTTGGGCGACCAATTTGGACTGCGAATAGTGCGATTTCCAAACTTATGGAAAACTGGTGTACACAGTAAGAATGCAGAGTTTACTCATATGTCTTTGAAAATTTGGAATCCAGGGGTCAGGTTCAGTCTCTTATACTGACACTAAGATTTCTTATTCCCACTACCACTAGCATTGACTCTCATTATGAGTCCATCTATGTGCACCCGCGTTTAACCGGGGTGCACGTTCCTCCCTCCCTTATTAGCTGAAATTCTCTCCGGTTATCTATTATTCTCTATATATTTTAATTTTATTTTCTTCAACAAATTAGGAAATATGCTTGGGAATCATTAATACCATAACTGCTCACATCCCTCTAGAAGGAAACTCCATTAATTGTGAAAAAAAATTCTTCTCTCTTATGTATGAGAGACAAAGAAGATACAAGGTCTGCTTAGTTACGGAACTTGACAAAGAAGATAAAAGGTCTTTTTCTTCGGGCTTCTGAAGATAGAAGATTTGCCGTCGTGTTTCTTACTTTTTTCTGCTCTCGACTTATTTGATGTCTAAATTTGGTTTCATTTTCCTTTTGTAGTTGGCTCAAACGTTGTAAGAATATCTCTGTTCCAACTTGTGCTTTTCTTAGCATAGTTGTTTTTGTAATTCAAACCCTACGTCTGCACTTATCGTTGTTTCAGATTTCCTCTTTGGCTTGTTTAATTTTAATTGCTTTACATATTGCATATTTTCCTAGATTGCCAAACCATTCTAGGCTATGTATTTCAGTTGAACCTCCTAAGCATGTCTAGACTGTAAAACACAGTGCCGAAAGATCATAATCAAGTCCTAAGACAGAAGAACGGACGAATCCATTTAATCTTGGATGTGAATCTGTTGGAAAAAATGGGTTTCACAAAGGATGAATGACACAGAGAAGAAAGTGTTGCACTCCAAAACTTTCAAGGCTTGTATAAATTTCTTTTAGACAAATATTTCTACCCTCCCAATAACAATTGGCGATTACAACAGGTATGCGAAATATTGCCTTCAGGATACAATGAAAGCCCTGCAACGAAAACTGAATTCAAGGTTTGTATCCCTTGATTCAATCAAGAACACACAAAGAGATTTCTGATTTCTGATGATGCTTTTTGAAATAGAAAAAACAGATTGATTTTTCTTATATATTAAACGAAACTGGGAGAAGCTATTTATAAAGGGTTTTGCACCTGTTGGGAATAGGTTTTTATTCGCCAACAGGTTTCTATTCACGAAACGTCAGGTTCCTTCATCAACAGACATCAATGGTGTCTTTTGGATTCGAAATTTTCGAACAGGCTTTTATCGGCCAAATAAAACCGTCAGTTCAAAAAAATTCTTCCGGGGGCGTTGCCCCCTTGAAACCCCCACCAGGGGCGGTCTCCCCTGGACCCCCACGACCTGACCTGTCAGGTCGACCACAGCCTGGGGGGCGATGCCCCCCAGGACCCCCCCTTTGGTTAGCGGCGTTGAAAATATTCCAACAGAATCTAATAAAAATGGAATGTGGAAGTGATAATGGAGTTGTTCGATTCTTTTTCTATCAATTCGTATTTTGTAAAGACTGTGCGGCGATATCGATCTTTCATAAAAAAGTTCTCATTAAGCAATTCAGTGTCATTTTCTTTATAAGTATCCCACAGACATAAGGAATAAAGCATAAAAAAGGAGTTTGCATTTGAGTTAATTAGTTTTTGGGTCGTGGATTTTGGTACCTATAGTGTTTGGGTTCTAAGTTTGTCCGTTTTAATGTTTGGGTCGTTGACCCCGTCAGTCAACTAAGTCAATTGACGTTTTTGGTCAAAGTGATAGTTATGGTTAAATCCCTGATCATCATCACCGTGATTCTTCAAAAACCAAAAGAGATCATTTATCCAATCAAAACTCAAAGATTCCATTTTCACGTCTTTATCAAAAAAAAATCTTGAATCCTTTACAGACTTTAACAAATGAAGTCAAATCTCGGGTACAATTTCTTACTCTAGACAGTAAGATATGGGAGAGAAATAGACTAGAGAGCAAGAAAACTGGGAAATGATGTGATAATCGTCCAAACGATATCCAGCATATAGATTCGAACCGTACATAGGGATTGGCTGTTAAAATGGAAGAGATGGTGGTTTTCATGAATGGTTCCTCTGTGTGGAGTTTTATTGAACAGTTGGGGTGCATCAAACTGGTGACAAAGAGATTGTTTGCTGTTGATGTATCTCCCCTTAATTCATCCCTACAAAATTCGATTCCATACATGACTGATTATCCA
This sequence comes from Papaver somniferum, assembly GCF_003573695.1. Classification (NCBI taxonomy): domain Eukaryota; kingdom Viridiplantae; phylum Streptophyta; class Magnoliopsida; order Ranunculales; family Papaveraceae; genus Papaver; species Papaver somniferum. The sequence goes on along the minus strand of NC_039366.1, from coordinate 71,663,891 downwards.
AATCATTCTAGGGGATCCAAAGGCTTCAACATCTCAGGAAATCATCCATGAAATCATCGGTCACAAAACCTCTTAAAACTTGAGTTTAAGACAAACCCAACTTTCTAAATCTATCACAGATTCAAAACTCCATCTTAATCTCCTGCGTTTTTCATCAAGAATCAATGATAAATTCACCTCGCTTCTTAGTATAGATTCCAAAAAGACGATAAAGAAGAAGAAATTCCATTTTAATATTAGCTCTAACTGAACCTTGGAAGAAGAATTTCATTATTTATGTTTTTATCACTAAACTAACGGAAGTTAGTGGACAGTAACAGTTTGATCATCTGACCGTGTTGACTAACCGGGTCAACGACCCAAACACTATAACGGACAAATTTGGACCCAAACACTAAAGGATACCAAAATCTACGACCCAAATATTAATTAACTCTTTCCATTTTGTGCAGATAACCCATTGAATCCAACAAAATGAAAGGAAGGGGCTAATCCTAAGTAAAATAACCCATATAAGGACAATGGGAAGCAATCAATACAAACTTCATGGATCAAGTTGCAGCAACTTATCATCTCAAGTTCAACAAACGTTATCTTTTAATACAAGTCATGAATTACTTCCATACATAGGGGGTGTACGTCCGTGTCAAGAGATTATCGGTCTATGTCACTACCATGAACCTTGGGCACCCTTGGTTGGATCTTGTACGCAGAGTTGAACCGTAGGAACCTCCCACAGCCATGAAAACTCATCTCTATACTTATTACCTAAAACAGACATTCATGCATAAGAGAGAGGAAAAAGAGAAATCACAATTAATTGAATTATGGTATTAATGATTCCCATGCATATTTCCTAATTTATTAAGGAAAATAAAATAAAAAATTATAGAGAATAATACATAACGTGAGAGAAATGTGAGCTAATCAGGGAGGGAGGAATGTGCACCCCGGTTAAACGCGGGTGCACATAGATGGACTCCTCTCATTATAACCGAAACTTACTAGTAATTTGCTATTGAGCAGTGCTGTCCTGCTGCGCGGGAAGCTTTAACAAGCTAGCAGCTTATTAGCCCTAGGATCTTTTCCCCAGCCGTTTGATTAGAAAGAATTATACTTTTCAGAGTAATTCATAGCTGTCAAACTTTTATTATTAGAGATAAGTCCTTTAAGAAATCCTCTTTTTCTTAATCTCAGCTTCCTCTATTGCAACCGAGCAAATGGAGTAGATGAAGAGCATCGCGTATATCAGTGAAGGCAAAGAAACAAACCAAAGTCTCTGTATAAAACCACTAACTCAATCATACGGATTGAGATTTTCCCCTATTTGGATCAGAATTGTCCAATTTTTTTTGGGTAAATTAATTATATGTCCTTCCTTTTCAAACCCAACAAATATAAATATGTCCTTACTTTTTTATAACCTTATCCATTTAATATTACATTATCTTAATATCCTCACCCATGTAATATTTTTCTTTATTTCAAAATGGAACAAATGTCTTCCTCTACCACTACCATCACCACCAACATTCAACTACCATTCCACCACCACCGTTCAACAACCACCACCTACCAACCGCCACCACCACCAATATTCCACCACCACTCCTTCACCACCACCATTACACCACCAACAGTCCTCCACCAATACTAGTCCCCCGCCGCCGCCGCCACCACCACTACTCCGCCGCCGTCGCTGGTTCAGATATTTTTGTATCAACAACAGTAGTTGATCCATTTCAGTTGGATCAACAATGGATGTTTATCCATTTCAGTTGGATCAACAGTGGATGTTTATCCATGATGATGGATCAATAGTAAGTGGCATAAAACTGAAATTGATACATTTCACAGTAGAAGCTTATCCATTGCAGTTGGATCGACAGTAGAAGTTTATCCATTGCAGTTGGATCAACAGTATAAGTTTATCCATTTTAGTTGGATCAACAATGGATGTTTATCCATGCTGATGGAAAAATGCTACCATTTCATCAGCTGCAGTTTCAGATCCACCAACAAAACCATCAACCACCATTAATAATCCATAGCAGCTACCACCGCCACCGTCATGGCCGCCACCATCGGTTCAGATAATTTTGTATCAACAACAGTAGTTTATCCATTTCAGTTGGATCAACAATGGATGTTTATCCATGATGATGGATCAACATTAAGTGGCGTAAAACTGAAATTGATACATTTCAGTTGGATCAACAGTAGAAGTTTATCCATTGCAGTTGGATCAATAATATAAGTTTATCCATTTTAGTTGGATCAACAATGGATGTTTATCCATGTTGATGGAAAAACGCTACAATTTCACCAGCTGCAGTTTCAGATCCACCAACAAAACCATCAACCACCATTTATAATCCATAGCAGCAACCGTCACTGTTTTCTATGAAGCTTCAACACCCATTCGAACCACCACCACCATCGCCACCAGAACCACCACTGCCGCTACCATTATCATCCTAGAGAAGGTTTATGCTCAATAACACAAATCAACAACATATTCAGCTCGATCTCGAACACAAATTCAAACCCCCATTAAATTAAGTTAGCAAAACAAAACAACAAAAAAGCAATCAAAAAATCGAGATTGAGATATGAGTATATAACAAGCCAAATTCAAAGTCTGTTCATCTTCAAGATTTGACCCTTGTATATTGATTCACTGTTGTTCAACATCGAGATAACACTTTAGAAATCCAAATAGTGGATCCAGGGCTTGTCTATACATAAACGTGGTAGCGTTTGAATAGCTAATACGAATGGTGATTTCTTCCCCACTACCGACACTTGAATCATGGAAATCAAAATCAAAATATAATGTGGATTTCAGTGAGATAGAATTAGGTTAATACTTACATATTTGAATTAAAGAAGGTGGCGGCGGCAAAGATGGTGGTGGCGGTGGTGACGGCTAAAGGAGAACAGGCGGAGCTTATGATAGATTTGTAGAAACGGTGAATTAGGAAGTGGTGCTGGAGCTGATGATGGATTTGATGGAGGTGGTGGAGGTGGCGGATCTGGTGAAGGTACAGATACCAGTGGTGGTTGTGGAGTAGTAAGAAGATTTGTTGCTCTCTCTCTCTGGAATTTCATTTGGCAGCTGAAACTTTCAAACCTAATAAGATACTCGTACATGATGGAGAGGGTAAATTTGGTACAGGTAATAAAGTAAATTTCAGTTAAAAAGCCGGATGGATATAAATATTTTTGATAGGGATAATTGTGTAGGCCCATCAGAAGTAGGGACAATAATTCAATTACCACATTTGTTATTCTAATTTATCTTTTTTTTTACATAATCAGAAAATGTTGTCTAATCATCAATTTGTGATTTTTGATCACGCAGATAGCTGATCAAACAAAAAATTATCACATAAATAATTAAAGCCGATACTCATATCATCAAAACCAAAACCAAAGCTCTTGTCCAGTAGCAAGTACCAGGTCGAGCAGGGACTAGAGAAAGAAGGATCCTCTAGTTTTTACTACCGCATGACGAATAGTCCCATGGTTGTGTGACCAAAAAAAGTTTTTACGCCGGCCGACCGACCTAGATGCAACTTACCCAGAGGCAAGAAATTTGAGATGAGTATAAAAAAAGTTTTTACTCATCTCATCATCATCTCAGATTTCATGATTCAATTGCATGGAAATGTAAGTGTGGTCGATGACCATAAATCGTCATCATCTTCAGTTACGTTAAAGAAAAATCATTAGGTTTAAGAAACATTTCCTGACCCAGTTCTTAGAATCTATAAATCAATCCAAAATTATCAACAACAACAATAACAACATCTCACAATAATCATAAGCAACAACAAAGGAATTCATCACAACAACATAGGCAAAAGGAAAAAGCTAGAAGTACAAGAGATCAAGTGGGATTTTTTCCTAGTGGGAAAAGGACTGATTTTGTTACGACAAAGTTCGGTCTATACTTTTGTTGCAGGTATAAGGTGCAATACAAAAAGCAGAAGATGACCGCATCCATTGAGAATAGAATAAACTACTATAAGACTTCAAATAAAAGAAAAGGACGCATGAGGAAATGTAATGAAATTAAAAGATCCTATTTCTAATACCTCAAAATTTGCCAGCTATACTTTCTGGGAAAGACCAACTAAATCTAATCGTGCCACTGTGAATAAGGAGGCGATCACAAAAATTTACCACTGAAAAAGATGAATGTATTTACAGGAATTATGTTTATTTTACTGAGACTTAATTCTCAGATGCATTCCATCCCCAAACATTTTGGGGAAGGATATTTGGAAAATTTCAAGAACAAACAATGAATCCCAACAATCGTAATGCTCCAGGGTTGTCTCATAGCTTCATTGTAATGAATAAAAAAAATTAATGTGTATCTTGTTTTACTTCAACAAGAGGGTCCAAACATGAGGGATGCTGAAACCGTAATGGAACTTGAACAAAAGTGTCGTACGGAATATCATCAGATCCACGGAAAAGACTTCCATTTCAAAGTTGTTTCGAGGGGTCCTCAAATATAATCCAATATTTATGTTTTAATTTCTTAATTTTCAGCTTAAGTTTTAATATTTGTCTTATTTTATTAGTTTTAGTTAAAATGTGAGACTTAATTAAGAATAGAATATAAGCTTTATTTTCAACAATACGAGTTAAACTTTCAAATTCATTAAACTTCGAATTAATCATTAATCATTTTACAATACATAAAATAAGACAATAAAATTTTGAAATATGGACTTTAAAAATAAAAATTTGGGACAATGTTCTTCATCTTGTTTATCTTCTTCATTTCCCAAAATTTCCAATCAATGCGCTCATGAACTGAGGTTCCTTTGTTTATATTCTTCTTTGTCTTGAAATTTGTTTTTCCTTGATTTGCCTTGCCTTGAACTTTTCTTTGCCTTTTCTTAGTTGCGGTTATGACCTGGTTGATATCCAAAACTTGAAAACTTCTTTGCTTTTTACAGATTTCTTTATAACTATCACATATCTTTTTAACGACACCTTCAAGCACTACTCCAGAAAAATCAAGTTGCGTTGCCGAATCAAGTTGGGTTTGAAATTGTGCCATTTGGAAAAATTTGAAAAAATAAATTAGACTGAGAAAGAGAAAAATATAGAAATTAGATCGAGAAAGAGAGAAATAGAGAAATTTTTTGTGTAAAAAATTTTTGGTGTAAATTTTTAGTTTGAAAATTACCTATTTATAGGCGACAAAGAACTAGCCGTTGGCGCTAGACTTTATATCAAACGATATTCATGGTAGCGCAGGCGGTATTATCTATTTCGTTCGCTAGAAACTCTATCACTCGATGGTTTTTTCATAGTTGCCATGCCACCTGGTATGTTAAACAACTTTTTTTTAGCCATATGCATAGAAATAGGCCTTAGGTATGGAATTTTGTGTTTGAGAAATTCTTGAGTCGGTAGTTGACTCGCAACCAACTCAGTGTCAACTGATAGCAACAATCGTTTCTTGAGCTGGTCTTGTGGACCGTAATTAATGAGTTTTGTTCCCTGTGGTAAACGACCATATAAGTTGGAGACCGATATATCATGAATATTTTGTTCATGAAATATTTAACATGTAAATTCTATGAAATGTTAATAAACTTAAAGCCTATATTAGGATAATTTGTTGTGTTCATATTTTTCTCTACACCATTTGTTGTATAGGTCTGATGTTGAACAAATTTTTAGTGCAACAATATGGAGGGCAAAACCGAAAAAGTAAGTACAAATACATAATTTGGGATGGTGGACTAAACTAAAAGTTTCGTTAAAACGAGTCTTGGTTCTTGTAAAGAAAATTTCTGAAAAATTTTCTTCTGACAAGCATTGGTAGCATTACTGATTATTTAATCAGATGAATTGAAAAGGAAGTCATTTTGGTCCAGGCGGCAAATTTCCCAACTACTTCTTAAAGATTATCAAAGAAGAGAATTACAAAACCTTCCTCAACTAGAAACATGTTCAATGAATCCAGTGGGTGGATGCTTAGTTAGTAATAACTCATGAAGATGCCGATTTGGTCCTTAAACGAGATCCAAATCCTTCTGAAAAGGTGCCTGCCGCTTTGGTCCAACACAAAAATGTAATAACAAAAGCTTCTTCTTTTGTTTTTGGAGTTATGTTTTGTTTATATGGAAGGAAAAACTACATTATTATCGTGATCAACCAAAATGTCTTGTTCTTTAATTTAGTTCCTCAATTCATTTGACAGAAACCCACAATTTGGACCTTTTACTCTATACACCTCTCCCCTCTCTCCTCTCAACGGCTATATTTCTTCATCTTCTCAATTTTCTTCGCCCTACGTATCTTTTCAGATTGTTACTAATGAATCGTGAGTAGTAACCTTGTTTGTGTCTTCTCTGAGCTAGAGGGGACAATATTATGGGAGGGGAATAAGAGGTAACTAAGAGTCGGACTCGATATTTAGCCTAAACAACATTGAACCGGTAGTGGGATTTCTTTTTCTTTCATTCTTGGGCTGAGTCATTGTAGGAACATTCATGCATTTTACCTCTTTCTTGAAAGCATCTCATGCATTACATTCTATTCTAGGCATCTTTTCTTGCACCTTGCTTTTATCTTAGTATAGGTTTAATCTGGAGTTACGCTGGAAACCTCTCTGCCGATGTATCTCTAGGAGATTTTTGTTAGAATTTTAATCGCTTCTCTCTTTTAGTTAAACCATTCTTGTGGGATAGCAATCCTCCAACTATCCTGATTATGATTGTCATAGCTCTTCCCTTTAACACTTCTTTTGATTAATTCAGGATAACCTGAGGAGGTTTTCTTTTTGGCTTCATCTTTACCCTTTCTATATTTGTTTGGTCTGATAGCTTATCTTAGTTCATATTTCTTTGGGAGAGAACCTAATCAGATAAACTCTAATTTCTTTAAGAGAAAATTTATTCAGATAAATCTCTGATTTCTTTGAGAAAATCTTCTTGTCTGTTTCCTTCTTAGTCTTTTGGTATCCTGATTAGATTTATATTGAGAGATCCCAATTGCTCGATCTAAAAGCTTTAGAAATTCTTATAATTAAAACTCATAGACATAGTAACGAAATTGTTGGTCCCATTTCATAATGATTCATCCAGTGATTACATGGGATTTAATCTTTAAACAAAAAAAAAAAAAAGAAAAGAAAGAAAAGACTGATAAAAGATAAAGGACACAATAGAAAAACAAGATCACTTAATACCCATTCTTTTTCTTCTTGAACTGTCAACTTCCTTGAGGTTTAGTTTTGCTTGAATCACATGACTATTTCTCCTCGTGCTTCTGCGGCCTCAGCGGCTGCAAAATTTCCTTTGCCTTTGTTCCAGTTGTATCTTGCTTCCATCCTTTGCACATAGGCGTACTCTAAGCCTGGAGGCATCTCGCTTACCAATATAGCTGAAGAAATTGGTAAACCTAGGGCCATCTGCCTCTCAGCTTCTTCTCTTACTTCTTCTTTCAAACTTAACTTGATAGTTGGACTGAGATTACAATACGCTAAATACTTTGCCTGCTCTGCATGAAGAAACAAGTTAGTTCCACAGAAATAACAAAAATAGTACTGAATCCTATGGAGATGATCATCTCTACATCGCATAACTCTTGTCATTGATATGGGAGTACCCTCAGGAATGGTTTCATGATCACAAGCCATTAAAAGACTTTCTGGAGATTATAGAAGGTCTTAGACCTAGTGAATATATAAGGTTTCTTAGTGTTGTAATGCTTCTAGGATTAGTAAAGGTCCTCCCTTTATAAGTATTTTCAAGTTGCAAGGTTCACTGAATTCAACTCTCCCTGTGAATGCTTGCTCTCAGCCTCATCTCTTGGACTTATCGACATTTATTGTCTTCTCAAAGATTTACGTTTCCCTCTGTATTGCGAATTCCTAGTCTCAGTTTTTATCTACCCTGCCCCATCAATATTATGTTTCTGCATTTTCATGAATGCGAATGACTAGTAATATCCTTTACTTCTCTAGGCTTTTCATCTTTTCTAGATTAGTCTTAGGTTACCAGGGTTAATCGTGTTGAACAATATAAACTTCTGCCATTGCTTCGATATGTCCGGGAATTTAAGCTCTCTTATCCTTAGGATTACTTTGAGTATCCGGGTTTTCTAGTATCTTAGGATGATAGGTTATTTCATAGCGACGATTTTTGTTCTGTTGCTTTATACTGGTGTTCTACCTCTAGATGGGATAAGTATAAAATGCTTAGTTTCTCGCAACCTTTTTCTGAGCATTAAGTTTCAAATTTCTTTGAGGTGTCATATTCAGATTGACATTTTTTCGGTGGCTTATCTTGGTGAAATGTAATAGATAGACTTTATACAGCTATGTAGAGGCCTAGTTAATTAATTGAGAGCACAACTACAATATTCAAAGAGTGGATATTTTAAACTAACATATTTTGTTAACTTTCTCTTTTATCTAGGCCTATACCTCGTACTGGTTCTTAATTTAAAAAAATTAGTCCTAGGATAAGTTGTCGTCAGTTCATTGGCCATTTTCAAATTTGATTTTTTCTTGGTTTTTGTTTCGATCATGGGATCATGTTGGACATGCGCATCTTTGGTGATCTCGGCTCATATAAAAGTTATTCCCTTCTTTCATTCTTCCTTCATTCTCAAAGTTTAATCAGTTTCTTTCTCTTTTACGATGAATACAAACCATGATCTCTATAAACACCTTAGTGGTCTCTCTCTGGCGCAGAGAATGGCCAATCACAAAAATATTGGTCTGCTTCCCACTCCTCCTTTCATTAGAGATTTTGGCATTAAACAATATAGCATTCTGGCTAGGATTTTTTCTATAGTTATTCTACCACAATGGGAAGTAAGGAAAGCTCTTAAAAGCTTCTGGGGAAGTCAGATCTCTTTCCAAATAAGGGAAATAGATCCAAACTTATTTATTATCACCTTTAGAAATAAAGAAGATTTCCACTGGATAACAACAAATGGTCCTTGGTACCCTTTTGGTAATGTTTTAGATGCAACAACGGCTTACTAAGGAATGAAAATATCAACTGACATGGTCAAAGAGATTCCTATTTGGGCTTCCATCTTAAATACAAAGTTCGAACATAGAGCAGAAGAAATGCTAGGCTTAATTGCGAGTAAAGTAGGTCAAGGAGCTAGAGTTTATACTGGAAGCACATTTCCATATTCTACTCCAAGAGTACTGTTGTAGGTTAATATCGAGAAAACACTCGTCCATCATTTGCTTGTTAAGGTAGGAAGATACCCGGTTACTTCAATTTATTTCAATTTTCTTAACCTTCCTTCTAAATTTTGCTCCCATTGTCTGAGATTGGGACACAAGGTTGAAGATTGTGCTGTAAAATTAGGCAGACCTTTAGAAGATATTTATGATATATCTGTTAACTCCCCTTACCCAAGTCATTACATGAAATGGCTGAATGATGTCTTGGTTCAAGTTTGGAACCCCAAAGATAACTTCGATCATACTGGTGTACCTGTTCAAGTACAAGAATACCTCAGCCAACCTGGTGTTAGAGAATCTTTTCACGATATATTTAGAACTTATGTTGATGAAGAATCGGCGCTGCGAGATGATGCCCTTGAAAACTTGCATAGTATCCATTTTTCTCATCCCTCGCATGTTAACCCTAGTAGCACTTATGATGTTCTTGGTCCTTTAATCATTATTGATTATTCTTCATCGGATGAAGATATGCCACGTGCATCCTCTTCGGTCTTGGGCAAGAGAATCTTCCCATTTAATATCCCTGAGAATTTCATACCGATTCCTTCGTCCGATGAATCGTTCCGATCTGCTAACTCGGAATCATTCCGAGTCTTAGCCGCAATGGAACCTGGTGCGATGACTAATCTCGATGATGGAATAGAACTGGAAAAGTTGGTTCCGGTTCAGAACCATTTAAAACCTTTAGAGTCTTTTGCCGACAATTCAATTGCTAGAAGGTTATCCTTTTCTTCACCTGTTTTGGGGGAATCTCTTAAATCCCTAATTTCTCCATCAGTGCCTATAAAAAATGATGGGTATTTATCAAATTGCATTCATCATTCATCTAGCGCATCATCCTCATTTCATACTCCATTGACTCAGCCAAGATCAACTTTTAAAATTTCAGTGCCCGATTTTATCTCTTCTTCTTCATCGGAGCATTTATGTTCAACCCCTTCTTTAGACGACAAGATTGTTGAAATTAATCAGTACAGTTCTAACATGGCTAATCATCGATCAAGCTCAAGTACTTATCAACCAATTTCCTTCCCAGATTTAGTCCCTTCACAGCAAAACGAGGAGACACAGGTATTTCAAACTGAACCCTCTAATTTAGCTTACTCAGAAGTGTTTTTTGTCAATTTATTTTGCCATTGTTTCTTGTGATCCATGATTGCTTGTTCTCTCTTTAGTTTTTTTTTTCATTTTAGTACTGCTAAATAGTGAAATTTACTTTTCGACATCCTTAGCAGAGAACTTAGATATAACAATGAAATTAATAGCCTGGAATGTGCAGGGATGTGGAAACCCTTTCACAAAAAACCATCTTAAACAAATTATAGATATAGATAGACCTGAAATTCTCTTTTTGTCAGAAACAAAATCTCAAAGACACCTAGTTAAATCTCTTTTGAAAGATTACCCTAATATCCACATTGTAGACCCAATTGGGAAAGCATGAGGTTTAGCATTAGCATGGGTAGACGGTTTTGCTTTTTAAATAGTGCAATGGAATACTAACATGATTAATATCTTAATTCAGACAAATCATGAGTCTAAGAAATGGCTTCTAACTTGCTTCTATGGCAGTCCATATCCCCATAATAGACACATAGCTTGGGATATCCTACTAGAAATAGCTGAACAGGTTGAAAGAGAATCCACACCTTGGATCCTACTACGGGACTTAAACATGATCTTTAGTCAAGAAGACAAAATCGGAGGACTACCCTTCAAAAAATCTGATAGTGAATACTACCAAAATATTTTAAACAATGCTGGTTTGCTAGACATAGGCTTCTCAGGGTATGAATACACTTGGAACAATCATAGAGAAGGAAATGATAATATACAGGAAAGACTAGACCGAGCTGTAGCAAACAATGAATGGACTACAAAATTTCAAAACTATGAGCTAAATCACTTAGTAGCTGTGGGTTCTGATCATTGCCCAATTTCCCTTAAACTGGATACCTCTGTTTCCAATCACAAATTCACTTTCAAATACTATGACACATGGCAAAAAGAACTGCCGCGTATTCAAACCATTAAAGACACTTGGAAGCACCCCATGATTCAGAATAATCCATCTAATATTCTTATCTCTAATATAAAAGAGTTACAACAGAATTTAGACTTCTGGAAAAAGAATATTTTCGGTAAACCAACTAAAGAAATTAGAAATTTTTTACAACAGATAGATAAGCTTAACAATTCTAATCATGTGTATAGAAAAGAAGAAAAAGTCAAAGATAAACTCTTCATATTAGAAAAACTTTATGACACTCAAGAAGCAATAGCAAAACAACAATCAAAGGATAACACAGTGCAGTTACGAGAAAAAAATACAAAATACTTTCATACTAAAACCCTCAAGAGAAGGAAACGGAATAATATTGAGTGCATTAATAAGAGCAATGGAGAGCCAACTTTTAAGAAAGAGGAAATTAGACATACGCTGAAAGAATACTACTCTAACCTTTTCACTGAGGATAACATAATTTCTTCTGAGAATATTAATATTTTAACTAATATTACCCCCTCCATCTCTGATACAGATAACTCAATCCTAAATGCAATCCCTACAGCTGAAGAAATTCTGACAGTCCTTAGGAAACTAAAACCCAATAAGTCTCCTGGTCCGGATGGATTCCCAACAAGTTTTTTCAAAATGAATTTGGATATTGTAGGAGAACAAGTAACTCATACAATACATAATTTTTTCAAAACTGGGGAGTTAGATAAGGAATTCAATAAAACCTTTCTTTTCCTGATACCTAAAAATAGACATCCCAAAGACCCTAGCCAGTTTAGACCAATAGGATAGTGTAATACTATCTATAAGATAATAGCAAAAAATTTAGCTAATAGAATCAAACCGCATTTAGACTCCACAATCTCTCCGTTTCAAGCCGATTTCCTATCAAACCGACAGATATCTGATAATGTTATAATCTCTCAGGAAATTATACACTCTTTCAAAAAAAAAGAAAATTAAACACGCTGGTATGGGAATAAAAATCGATATGTCAAAAGCCTTTGACAGGGTGAATTAGGATTTTCTCCTAAAAGCTTTAAAAGCTTTTGGGTTTAATCAAGCCTTCTGTAATTTAATCAATATATGTATATCTACAACTTCTATAGCAGTTCTGTTAAATGGTTGTCCATGCGAGTTTTTCAAGCCTACTAGGGGACTCATGCAGGGTGACCCTTTATCCCCATACCTCTTTATTATATGTTTGGAAATCTTCTCTAGAAGCCTAGTAGAAGCTGAAGAAAAACTAGAAATTCATGGAATCAAAATAACACCGAAAAATAGTCCAATATCTCACTTGTTCTTCGCGGATGACTGCCTTCTATTCATTAGAGCTGACCTAAAGGAATGTCACAACATTCTTCGCCTCATTGACAACTTCAATAAAGTCTCAGGCCAATTAATTAACTTTGATAAATCAGGAATTTTCTTTAGCAAGAAAGTTCAGTCTAAACACAAAAGAATGATTAGTAGAATCCTAAAGATCAAACATATTGATTTAAAAGATTCATACTTAGCAACACCTCTATTTATAGATAAATTCAAAATAAAGCTTTTCGAAAACATTATAGAGAAAATGGAGCACAGAATTCAGAAATGGATAGGAAAAACTCTAGCACAAGCCAACAAAATGATACTAAACAAAGCTACCCTGACAAACTTAGCTACTTATCAGATGAGCTGCTTCATATTGCCAAAGAAAATAACAAACAAAATAGATGCTATTCAGAGAGACTTCTGGTGGGGGAAAGAAATTAATAATAAAGGTTATTATCCAGCCTCTTATTCTTGTCTCTGTAAATCCATCCATAAAGGGGGACTAGGTTTTAGGAATTCCCATAAATTAATTTTAGCTCTTATAGCAAATTGGCTTGGAGAATTCTAAAGGAACCTAAGGCTCTTTGGGTTTCTCAAATTAGACCTAGATACTTCAGGAAAACTTCCGCTTGTAGAGCAAACATTCCAACCTCTAGTTCTTGGATTTGGAAGTGCATCTATAAAGGAATTGAATTAGTGGAACAAAACAGTATATGGGAAATTGGAGAGGGAAAGATAGTCAATATTTGGGAGGATAATTGGATTCCTGACCTGGCAGAGAACCTTAAGAATTACAAGACTACCCAAAATACTTACTTAAGTTTGGTGAAGGATCTTATAGACATCAATACTAAAAGATGGAATGTTTCCCTAATTCACTCTTTGTTCCCTAAACACATAGCTCTGAAAATATGTCAAATAAGACTTGGAAAAGAAGACACCTTGAGATGGTTAGTTACGAATTCAGGGAACTTCACAGTCAAATCCATGTACAATAAGCTACAAGAAAAAACCATAAACAATTACAATTTAGGACAACCAGATGCCTTCTGGAAGAAATTATGGTCTCTTAATATCTCCCAAAGAATAAAAAAAATTTCTTGGAAATGTCTTCAAAATGCTGTTTCTACTAATAGTAAAAGGGCAAGATTTCAATTTGATATCTCCCTCTCTTGTGCCTTTGGTTGTTGTGAGATTGAAACTGTTGAACACATCTTCCTTCACTGTAATTTTGCAAAAGCCGTTTGGGATACTGAACCTTGCCCTGTTGATACACATTTCAATGCAAATACTACTTTCCTAGAAGTTTTCAAAGAATGGTTAGGAAAGGACAGTGACATTATTAATATAGAAATCATACTGACCAAAATCTGGTTCATATGGAAGGAAAGATGTAATAGAGCTTTTGATGGTCAACATCAAACACATCAGCAAGTGGCACTATAAATACAGAGACACTTAGCTTACTGGCATAAGTAAAAATACATAGTTCACAAAAAAGACTCAATGATAGGAAACAATAAGAACAACAAATGGCAATTTCCGGCACCTGGCCATAACACACTAAATTTGGATGTTGCTTGGATCTCAAGTAGTGTCTCAGCAGGTTATGCTACAATCTTTCGAAATGATGCAGGTGGTTTCAAGCATGGAAGAGCAGGACCTATCTCAGCAACTTCACCAGAAGAAGCGGAAGTTTTAGGATTTCTTCACGCAGCAAAATGGGCTCGAACAAAGAATCTGTTAGACTTTAGTGTGGAGGGCGATTGCAGGAATCTTATTGACTATATGAATGGAGAATTATCTCAAATCACATGGCAAAACCAAACTATTATGGATGAAGTTAGGCAAGAATTTTCTTTTTGTAATAACTTTAAAGGCTTTTATTTTAGACCTAGAACATCAAACAGGGTAGCTGATACTCTATCCAAAGGGGCTAAGAACTTTAGAACTGATTTTGAATGGAGCAACAATCCTCCTTCTTGTATTCTCAATGATCTAGAAGTAGATAAATCTAATGCCAGGATCCTTGACAAAGGCCCAACACTAGATGACTCTACTCTTCCTGTTGTAAGGGTTACTAACTCCCTAAGTTAGTTTGCTTTTTATGAATCGTTAACTTTAAAAAAAAAGACCTTTTACTCTACTGATTTGGTCCCCTAATTAGCATAAACAAGTTCCCCGCAGTAGCCCATCTTTATAAATGGTTTGAAAACCAAATAAACTGCAAACACCATCTTGTTTTAGACCGATTTTTTGGGGACCATGGTTTTTTTTTGGGACCATGGTTTTATTTTGGGTAAAGACATTAGAAGTAAATCTAGGTCACCCCTTATCTAAATATTTATATTAATACCTAAATTACCCTCATGATTAATTTTGGGTGATGATTAGTTAGTGTTAATAATAGTTAGTGTAATGATTAGTGAGATGATTAAGTTAAAGATAATTAGTGAGATTAAAAAATCAGATGGTTTTTTTATTAAAGAAGTAGAATTATTGAGAGAGTAAAGTTAGAGAAGATGAAGAAGGAAAACATGAAAAACGATGGATTTTACCAGCCACAACCGGAGGAAGGGTATTTGGGTAACCAGGTAGGCTTCAAACTTAGATAATGTTGGTTGAATTGCTCCAAACTTTCAAAAAAAATGAAATTTTTTATGTTGATTTGGGCCAGTTCGGTTACCATATGTCAAGAACATGTAACCGAACACACCTGAAAGTGTAGTTCGGTTACGTTTTCCAAACACGCAGGTTACCGAACTCGCTCGTTAATGGAGGTTTTGGGCGTACAGTGTAATGTTCAGTTACCTAGGGTAAAATGGTAGGTAACCGAACTTTGAACTTAACAATTTATTTGGGTACATCTTGTATGTTCGGTTAATTCGCAAACTTCAATGCAACCAAGTTCCCAACCGAACTGCAGGTTAAAAGTAACCTAGTGTTAGAAGTTCGGTTGGTTCGCAAACTTCAACATATTTTGCGAATCAACCGAACTGGGCTTATATATGCATATATGCAATTAGGCTAACGTTCGGTTACTACGAAATTTATTTCTTGGCGAATTAGGTAGAGTTCGATTACAAAGTTTCAAAGGTAGAGTTCGGTTACAAAGAAAACTTAACATTTTTGCGAACGAACCGAACTTGTGGACTTCTCATTATTTTCGTAAACTAAAGTTCGGTGATATCCTTATTTTGCGAAGGAACCAAACTTATGGACTTGTGTTGTTCTAATACAAGGAGTTCGGTTTAAAAGTATTTTTTTGCGAATCAACCGAACTCTGAGTTCGGTTAAGAAAAAATTAATTCTTGATAACCGAACTTTTCTCTGAAAAAAAACCCTCCATTAAACCTCTCTGCAACTTCCATTTTCAACTCATTTTAATGATTACTTCTCATTTATTCAACCAAAAACGAATGACAAGTAATGGGTTTGTGAGAATATCTTTGTTAATGTTTTAAATTAAGCTATATATATATATATATATATATATATATATATATATATATATGGTGGTGGTGGTGGTTGGTGGTGGTGGTAATCGGAGGTGGTGGTGGTAATCGGTGCTTGGTGGTGGTGATAATCGGGGGTGGTGGTTGTGGTGATCGGCGGCGGTGGTGGTGGTAATCGGTGGTTGGTGATGGTGATAATTGGAGGTGGTGGTGGTGATCGGCGATGGTGGGAGGTGGTGGTGGGAGGAGGTGGTGGTTATATATATATATATAGGTGGTTATTGGGTTAGTTTTAAATTAAATTAGGTTAAGGGTAGGTTAATCATTTTAATGCTTTAGGACATCCCTTATAACTATAGGGAAGGTGGCCTAATAAAACCATGGTCCATCAAAAAAATCATGGTCCCTAAAAAATCGTTCTTGTTTTACAGCTTAAGTAGCCATTTGACTAAGTGGGACTCTCGTAAGTTTTCTCATCTCTTTAATTGTATGAGCAGTGCTATCCCGCACGACAATGCGGGAGAGCTCTATAAGGTAGCGGGTTTAAAACCCTTGGATGAAACACATATGTTTTTAGCCGATGAGATAATGTATAGCTGGATCAAGTTATATAATTTGGAAATATGTCCTCCCCTTTAATTTAATAGTCCTTGTAGATTTTCATGTTTTATTTACAAGACCTTTTTATTGAGAAAACAAAAGAAACTGTTTCACCAACACCATTGACACCATTTTCATCTTTCTTCCCTTCAAACTGATCCAACAACAGTAGCAGTAGCATTCTTTGTTTGGAACAACTTCTTCTTCATCAATTTTCATTATCATCTCCGCCAAATCAATCAAACAAACAACAATCCCCAAATTAATTCATATATCTAATATCAGATTAATAAATTCAAAAAAATTTAATCGATTGGGAACTTAATTAATCAACTAAGCACACATATTCTTCCATCATAGAAATAGTCAAAGGAGTTACAATTAATCATGTCGTTAAATTCTCAGGAAAAAAAAAGTTATCAGAAAACCCAAATCCTAATCTATGTAAACTAATTAGGATCCATCTGATCCTGAGCTTACTCACAAAACCCCTAGAAAGTAAACACACGGGGAGAAGAAGAATTAGACAGACGAAAAGATATAGAAAGGAAACTTTCACCGATTGAAAAAAACGAGAAGAGGAAAAATAGATAGACATTAATCAACAGCCAACAAAGTAAAGAGGAATTGTTTTTCATTTTTTTCTCCAATGGAAAGGTCTTCTAAATGAAATATATGAATCTATTGGAGTTGTTTTAATTATGTTAAGTTCAAATAAGGGTTTGCTTGCAATTAAATTCAGTAAGAATTTTACATCCATCATCAACGGCTAAAAACATATATGTGTTTCATCCAAGGGTTTTAAACCCGCTATCTTATAGAGCTCTCCCGCACTGTCGTGCGGGATAACACTGCTCTGTATGTATTCTCCGCACTACTAACTCATTAGCTGAGTGACAAGCTCAAGAGGGCCAGATTTTGAAGTTAGTTTACTGTTGCACCACAAATTTCACAATTACTGCTAAGTACAAACTCGGGATAAAATTTTTCACTTTTGGGACAAACTCAGTGTGAACACTCAAATCACGAAGGCATCCGAATGCTCACAACCAATCATCGTAATCTAGAGTGATTTGTGATGATGATATCTTAGTGTTGATTCCTTGGCTCAAAACCTTCGGGTTTATTACAGCCTCATCTAACAACTCCATGCGGGGCGTTTGCGCACGGGATATAGGTAAAAACAAAGGAAACAATACATACAAGTAAAGATCCATGGGGTTAGGCAAATATAAAGTGCTGAAATATAAACAAGACCGAGGTTTACGTGGTTCAGCACTAAGGCCTACGTCCACGGGGTTTGTTGTTTCACTATGTTCTTCACGGTTACAAGAGTAGTCGAATGACTTTTGGGTTTACATGTATTTTCTCTTCTAAAAGATTAACTTACACTCGAAATCTCTCTCTCCTTCCATTCCTGATTTTTCCGATCTCCCTTCCTCTTGGTGGAGAGGGGATATTTATAGGGTTAGAGTGTGTGACCCCTCTCTGAAGGCCGTTGGAACCTTATCTTCTAGTGTCTTGTGTCCATCACGCAGAGGTCTGCGTTTGCCACTTGATCACGCAGAGACATCCTCGCTCGTCCCACGGGTTGATCGACACCTATACTGCTCAGAGTGTTTAATGAGGGTAGTTGAGATGCCTGCTCGTGTCAGACAAGTGTCTTCTGCCCCTGTCACGTCCGTGTCAGCTAACTTTCTCTCCACCGTTGATCTTAGCTTCTTTTGGGGATGAGATAAAGTAACTCCTTGGGGTTTATTTGGTGTTCCGTAATGCATCGTATTTTGATGTCTTGGCCTACATGCTTTCCACGTATCTTTCTATATACACGTGTATGATGGTGAGATATATGTATACACAATTTTTCCCTTTTCTTCGGGCTTGAATGTTTAATGGGTGCATTGAAGAAAACAGTCGTTGCATATTCTTCTATCTCTCCTAATAACTTTTCCTAGATACTTGGGCACGTCTTTTATTTGTGCATTAACTGCTCATGTAACGGGCACTTTTCCCATTCCTCCATTAATTTCCTTTTCTTTCTTTCGGGTATATTAAGGAGAGAAAGAAAATTAATTTCATTCTTCCTAAACATTCTCTCGGTTTTCATTCTTCGTTCTTCAGCCCTTAAATTCTCTGTCAGTCTTCATTCTTCAGCCCTTAAATTCTCTGTCAGTCTTCATTCTTCAGCCCTTAAATTCCCTCCACCTTAGCATTAATCACGCTTGCCTCCTCTTTATTTCTGATTTGTTCTTTCTGCTGCTGTTTTTGTTGGTAAGTTTTTCTTTTCTTTGTTTCCATGGTTTTGCGCTATGTTGATTTGTAAATTTTCTGCTACTGTTGTTCCTTGTTTGTGATGAAGAACTTCTTTTAATGCTTTCATGCTAGTTTGCCCATGTTCTTCGTCTTAAATCAAGGAGGCCATTGTTTTCTTGTATTGATTGAGCTTTTCAGGGTAGGGATTTTATGGAATTTCGAGCATGTATGCTAATTTTAGGGTTTCTGCGTTATCGTGTGTGGATTGCTATTTATGTGGTTTTTTGATTGTTGGTAATACCCTTGAGTTTGTTTTTGACTTGTTTATGATTAATCTTTTCGCAGCCATGTCTGACCGTCCGCGGTTTCCTTATCAGACTCTTGGTTCTGGTCTATCGAGATCTCCTCCGCGTAGAGAATCTCAAGATGATGTTCGTAGAAGTCGAGTTTCTTCTGGGGCGAAGGCCTCATCTTCTAGGGAAGAGATTCCTTCCACAAATCCTTATGGGGCTCGAAAAGTCTTTGATCGCGCGGTGTCTCGTCCTCGTGATGATGTTAGGAGTACGCAGGCACCGACTCGTGCTGTCGCTTTTGATGTTCCTCCTCTATGTTATGTAGTGCCCGAGCATCATCTGCCGCCCCCTCCTACCACTTCTTTTAAAGGGAAGAATACGAAAGGTGGTGTTCCGAGGGCTGAATCTTCAAAAAATCCTTCTTTGAAGAGAAAGGCTTCCGAGGCGTTCATTGGTTCATCCGGTCCCGCCGAGGAGGATGAGGCTGCCCCATTGATACGCAGCGTTTCGGTCAGCAAGAAAAAAGTAACGTTCAAGCATATTGAACTCGAAATTTTCAAGGAAAAGCATGAGCTTCAAGCCTTCGAGGTTCGTTTCTATACCCCTGAGGATGATATTACTTATGAGCTTATCTCAAAGTATGAGTTCGATGAATTTCATTTGTTGACTACGGTTGGAGCGTTCGAAGCTGGTCTTATGCTGCCGTTGTACAAGTCAGGTGATTCTTTCTACTATGATGTGCTTGCTAGTCGTGAAGGCTCTTCCACCAATACTCACATCCGTTCTGTATCGCAACTATCGGGGAATTATCTCCGTGCCCTGAGGGAGTGCTATCTGCGGAGTAAGGAGGAGACGACAATGACTTGTTACGTTCCTAATCCCGCGGAGAAGGAATGGTATACTCCTAAGAATTTCAATAACTCCTTCGGTGATTACGTCAATAGTAGGAACCGTAAGCCGTGGAGTGTCAGCCTTCGGAATCTCGCTGCTCCTCGGGGCGAAATTCGTCTGTTAAATGAGGTCAGCGATGCCAAGCTGAAGTATGTTCCCTGCACGGAGGGGTCTAGTCAGCGGAAACTTTTCCCGGCCCGCGAGAGGATCAAGCGAGACCATGACTATGAGTGGCACGCTACCGTTATCGAAGTTGTTGGTCCATGGGCGTACGGTTGGATCCCTGGTCCACGCGGTTGGAGTCCTACTGAGAGTTGCAAGCCACGTGAATCTCCTCCTGCTCGTTATGGAGATTTCTGTCCCTGGCGTTTAAACTTCGCAGGTATGAATTTTCCTTATGCCCTTGACGTCGTTGAGGGAGACGAGGAGGAAGGTTCTGGTGCTATACTTCCACCGAGGAGTGCCTCGACTGCTCAGGTACGCGAATTCTAGCTGCGCTTCTCCTTAGAAATTCAACTGTTCGGGAAAAATAATTCTTTTTATGGTGTTGGTTTTCAGGTGTCGAAGAAGAAAAAGATTAAGCCGAAGCAGTCTTCTACCATTGTGATGGGTGAGGCTGAGGCCCATGAAGAAGTTACAAGTCCGGTGAACGAAGAGTTTGCTGAGGATGAGGAGATTACAGATGGGTAGGAACGTACAGGTACTTCCCCTATCAATGTCGAAGAAGAGGTCTGTGTGGGTCATGATGGTGATGAAGGGAGAAACAACGCCGTGGTAGCTGATGACAGTGTTATTGGTGATATTTCTGTCCCTGTTGGGGATGCCGCGGATACTCTCCCCACCCTTTCTCAAGAGTTTTCTTTTGATCGGCTGTATTCCACAGGGGAGTTTATGGATGATTCCCTCGATTTTCCTGAGGACTTCTCTCTACTTTCCCCCAATGATGATTGGGATGTCCTCGGGGGTGCTAGTAACGGATACGCTGCTGTTCAAGATGGTGGCGCGGAGGAGCATGGTGCGCATGTGGGTGCCGACATTTGTGCTGAAGGGGACGTGTCAGAAAAGGGGAAGTCGGTGGTTGATTCGCCTGCTGCGGATCTTCCTCATTCGCCGACATCTGAGGGTGAGGACGCCATAATGGATTGTCTCAAGGAAAAGAATCTGCTATTCTTCCCTCATCCCGCCCCTGTTGTTGCTGGTGAAAAGGATTCTGATGCGTATACCCGTCGTATGATGGAAATGTCTTCCAAGACGCGGGTGTCTGAGGCCTGGGGAAGAAATTTGAGTGTTCCCGAAGCTACCCTTGTGTCGGAGCCTCCTACTTCCGTTGCAGATATGATGGCCATAGCCGACGGGTATCAATATGGCTTTCCTCAGCAGCGTGTCTTGGAGGTAAATTTTCGTACATACTTCTACGTGACGATCCAATTCTTCAGTGAAATAATGTTTTTCGTCTTGATGTGTAGATGATGAGGAGTGAGCATTGTAACCACGTGCTGTATCAGTTCTTCAAAGCGAAATATCTGAAGCTCGAGGCTAAGGTTCGTCACAGAGAAAAGGAATTATCTGCGGCTGAGGTGGAAATAGAAGAGATGAAGAAAATCCTCAAGGAGAAAGAAAAGCTGGGTGAAGCGGAGGCCGGTCTTCGTTCAGAGCTTGTTGCTGTTCGCGCTGAGTTAGAGCAAACTCGCGGCCAAGTTTCAGCTTTCACAGGTTTGGTTCTTTTTTTTCTTTTTCCCTCGCAGTGTGTCGTCATTCCTCTATTTCTTAGTTGTTCTGTCTGAGTCTCCCCACCCTATCTCCAGTGGGTGGCGTCCCCGAGATGATATGGCTTCGAAATGAAAGAGCACGGCAAAGATCTCGTATTAAAGATCTTTTTGAGAAAATTAAGAGTGAAGCCAAGAAATGGGATGCTCGGGCTGAGGTATGGCGCGCAAGGCATGTTCAGATGGTCGACATGCAAAATCTGTATAACCATGACCGTGCTTTATTTAATGGAACGCTTCTGTGGACACGTGATAGTCTGCGGGAATCCCGTGAGCGTACTTCTTTGTTGGAGTCTAGGATACAACTTCTGGAAGAGGAATTACAAAAGTCTAGATCCCTCCCTTTTCCAAGAGTTTAGGATAATGTGCGGTGTCTTATCAGAGAAAGGGACAATTCCCGTGCCGAATCCGATGCTCTAAGCAAGGCCCTTGCCGCGTCCCGCGTTGAAGTAGCTCGTCAGGCTGAGTCTGAGAGAAATCTTGAAGTGTGTATGTACAGATTGAGCAAGGGGGTATCAGAGATAAACAAAGAAGTCGACCACCTTCGTCACATGGATTCGATGAAGCAGGTAGAATTAGATGCCAGTCAATTTACTCTCACCAACCTTCAACTAGATTATAAGAAATTATCCGCGGAATATGATCATCTTGATGAAGCGCGAGATGCGGTTGTTAATGAGTATGAAGAAGCTTCGGCTTGTGTCGAAGGTATAACCCTATTCCATCGAGTGTGATTGTGTCTTTTCTGTGCTAACTCCCGGTGTTGTCTTTTTCAGAACTCGAGGGACAACTTCGCGTTGCAAATGAAAAACTTGAAAAGGCTCAATCTTCCTTAGCGCAGCAGGAAGAACAGACTAAGCATTTTAAGAGTTTGGCGGCATCCCGCGAAGAGGCCATCGGTGCTGCTTCTAAAGAAGTGAGTCGTCTGTATTCATTGTTATCCCAATCCCAACAGCGGACGACAGTTATTAAGCACAAGGCTCGGTGTCAATTGGCTGAGGAGACGAACAAGATGCTAGAGAAGATAGAACTTGGCCTAAAGAACGAGCATGGTCTTGTGAAGAACTATCCGCGTCATCCAGTTCCTGCTGCCTTGCCTGGCTCCTCGGGACCCTCATATGGTGGGAGCGTCCCTTCAAGTTTTCGGAACAATCCTGCTGATGGGGCGGCATCATCTAGGTAGTGACCGCAGCATTTTGTAGAGACCGCGGCGTCATTATCCTTCCACTTCTTGTAATCATGTAAAAAGAATATTTTTTGCTAGTATCATGTAAAAGGAATATTTTTTGACGTGTACTCTTCCTTGAATTGGCCTGCATGCTTTCCACGTATCTCTCTATATACACGTGTCTGATGGTGAGATATATGTATACACACTCAGGAAACAATTTTTTCACTTTTCAGTTTTTTGGTACAAAATCGTTATCAAGGTTTCTAGGTATGGAATCTTGACTCGGTAGTTGACTCTTCAGCATTTAAATAACACATAACACGATTCGTGTTACATTATTCAATTTATACTTGGAGTCGACTTGGCACGGTCATTATAGCTAAACCAAATATTGCTGGTCTTCTGGGCCGTAATTTATGAGTTTTGTTCCCTGTGGTAAACGACCATATAAGTTGGAAACCAAATATCATGAACATTTTGTTCATGAAATGTTACGGTCCCAGCTATTTAACATGTAAATTCTATGAAATGTTCATAAACCTAAACTTAAGGCCTCTATTGGGACAATTTGTTATGTTCATATTTTCTCAGACACTATTTATAGTATATCTAGTAGAAAAATGACGTTAGGTGACAGTTATAAACTGTTACTATATTGTTCTGTAACAGTTTTCATTTTTTCCACGGTGTTACTGAATCCCCTGTTACGGAATGTTTATAAGAACTGTTACAGAATGGTTCTTAAGAAATGTTGCGTTAGTTTGAAAACTGTCACTGTTTGTTGCTTTCAGCAACACTTTATATGGATTTTGTGTTATCGAATTAATTATTATGGTAACTGTTTTTACAGAAACTATTGTTGTTGTTAGAGTAACCATAACAGATTTTTCACAAAATGTCACCAGACTCGACTTAAACATGGTATAAATATGATAAAACTATCACTGTAAAGTGTGACAGTAACATTTGTTAAACAATCTGTTACTAAATGTCGGGTTAAAGTGACACATAATTCTATAAAGCGTTATCATATGTCATTTTAGCGAGGTGGGCCAAGTGGGCATATGTTGGGTTGGGTTGGGTTGGGTAGGCCTGCACGGGGGCAGGTTTAGGCCTAGAGTGGTATTACTACAATATTCCTAATTTCCTACTCAGGCAAAAGTAAACTATTGCACAAATATACTTAATAAATGTATAAATGATGTCTTAACTTTTTTTATCATATCAAAAAAGTTAAATGAAAAATCCAAAGAAAAAGAATTACTACAATTATTTTAAAAAAGCAAAAACAAAAAGAACATGAAACAATAAGCTTCAAATAACAGCAGCTTGTACGTAATCAATCCATATGTGCAGCTCCATTGTTTTCTTTTAATCCGTATCTGTCTCTTTTACACCTTCCAGTCTAACTAACAACTGAAATTCTGAAATGCTAGATTGGATAATACTTGACCAATTCATTGTCTGAGTTAGAATGAAATTTAGGTATAATTTACCAGACCTTGAAGGTTTCTTGCATGATCTGTTGGGAAGTTGAAAGGTTTTTGTCCACTCCACGCTGCAAGTTTAACCACTAGGTACTCCAAAGCTGTAAACATGTGCCTTCTAAGTTACTGTACTTTTACTACAATGCTGAGGGTCCACCTCTGCAAAGGAAGCAAGTCAACATCAGTATCTACCGTATTTTGGTTAAAGACATGGATTACGTATAAGATTTCAAGTTGTGTATTTAGCCTGAACCGAGAAAAAGATCTGAGTGTAGTATTCTTAAAACAGTAGGAATAAAGAGTCTTTAATGAAAGTGCGATAGGAAATATAGATTTTGACCAGAAATACCTTGACCCAGAAATTCCATTAAGTTCTCTGCACAAAGATTTTGTAGGCCTTTAATATATTTTTCCTTCTTAAACAATGCTACAACATTTTTTGCAAGAATCAGCTTCTGTCCTGCAATGTCCACATAATAATTACCAACTGAAACAGATAGCAGACTAACAGTAAAATTGTAATTCAACATTATGTTCTTATAATCTTCCTCAATACTTAACTCAATTCCACATTTGTATAAATCCCACTTAAATGTCCACTTCGTTGTTCGCTTTTCCCCACTAAAGAGTTGCAACCACTAAGGGAATCAATCCGATGAGACCACAGTAGGACCTAATTTTTCAGAAACAACTGAATACATGGCAATGAATAGTAGGATATAGACCGAACAATTGACTATCGACAATAAAGAATGTTAATTATAAACAATATGAGAACTAAACAAGAGGGAAAAGAACAAATTTTGGAATCCAGTACCACGAATTAGTTGAAATTAGGTAAATAACTAAGATGCATGTGGCTTTTGCTTGTGAGAGGGTACCACCACATGCGATTATACAAGCCCAAACAATCAGATTTCCAGGCGCAACTTTACCTTGTGATGACGGTAACAACGAGGCCAATATATGTTGGACTGGTGGAATAATTTCAAATAAATTGTTCATATTACTTATGTGGGGAACTACCGTCGGCATTTATATACGAAATCAACACCTCAAAACTCCTAATAGCGATTGATAGCACAGGTCTAATGCTTTATAACATAAGCAAAAATGAAATAGCACTTACGAATTACTAAGCACCAATGCATCCCCACGGAACATTTTAACAACCCACAAAGGACCTATGTCTAAGAAACAGAGTTGCAAAAATGAAATAGCACTTACGAATGACTAAGCACCAATGCATCCCCACGGAACATTTTAACAACCCACAAAGGACCTATGTCTAAGAAACAGAGTTTGCAGGAACTCAAACCCGTTTCAGAAACTGATCCTCATCAATTGTCTAACAATTTCTATTGGACAAGTCTTGTATAAATTTCTTAATCCAGAAATTTGGTATACTTAAAGGGGTAACAGACCGGTGGATATGAATCCCAAAGTACGACATCCAAATATAAGAAATGCAACCTAGTTCGTAAACAGGATGACATTTGAAGAAAACATTTTAGCGAACACTTAACCTACACAAATTCGTTAACATAAAATACATATTATTGGAATGGGGATTTTTTTGAGCTTCCATTTTAGGTTCACAGAGGAAGATTATCAATTGAGCAGGGAATGCTTTGAGCTTAGAGCAGATACATAATTCTGAAATTGAGGGAGGATTATGAAATAAAAAGGCCAAAAACTCACAAGGAAGCCCAGTGACCACTTAGAGAACCACTGCTCAAATTTCTTATCAGATAACCGAACTCAATACAATACAACCCCAAAAAAAAAAAAAAAACCATGCCCAGGATTAATCTTGCTATTTCCAGTTTTCAACCCAATTAAAAAAAAAACACAAACAATTTCCCAAAAATTTATGAAACCCTAGGTTTCAATTTTGAAATCAAACAACGTTGAACAATAAAAATAACACGAATGAAGAATTCATACCTAATTATCATCATTTTCTCCACCTAGCTACTCATTGATTTTGATCAAAACTGATCAAAAAAAATACGTCTATGTCACTTGAGACTGGTAACTGAACTGGAAGGAGCGGTTCGAGACAACACAGAAAGGAGGAGGAGGAGGAGAAGGTGGTGCTAGACTGGTAGCCGATGGTGGTGAATCTGGTCATGGTGGCAGGGTAGAGAAGATAGTGATGGGGTTACGCAGATCTTTAACGAGGTGGTGGCTCTGCTTCTGTTGCGGAGAAGAATAGTAGTCCTACTCCTTGGGTCGAAGATGGGGATAATTTTGACGGCTGCAACCACTGATTCTTCTTATATCTTGAAATAGTGAATCTCTCTTAAACCTAAGTAACCAGCCATACGAGCCATGGCTACACGGTGATGACCAACCTAGTGCAGCTTAAAGAACCCCAAAGAAGTGTACTGTGACGTGTTGGTCCAGACTCCAGATTACAATGGTCGTAGTGAAAACTACAGGAGACCCATTCTCCCAGATTTCTCCACTGTCAAATCCACAGACAGAAAAGTTCAGGCGCGCACCCATTTTCCCGTCAAAAATTCGTAGCAGACCCTTAATTTATGAAATTCTGCTTCTCAGTTTTTAAAAGGCCAAACTACCCTATTCTTCGAACGACGAACAGAGAGAAGCGAGAAGAAAACAATGGTGAACTCCGATTCTTCGTTTTTAACATTTGGATTTTCCCTTTGTCAAATCTTTTCCCAAATCCTTTTCTGAATAATCTTCTCAATAAAACTAAGGTTTCTGTTTCAAAATCTACGGTTTAAATCTGGGGATTTTGGGTTTCTGTTGTCTTTGATTATTTGAGAAGTAAAAAGAAATTAAAATTGAAGTTGAAAAGGGTAAGAAGTGTGCTGCAGTATTTCGATATCAACTGAATTGGAAATTTTCATACCTTATTTGTCTCCATGTTTTTGATCTCAATCGGAAATTTATGATTAGATTTGAATTAAAGATGTTATGCATAATGTCTTATGCATAACATCAGTTTTGTTTAGATGCATAAAACATTATGCATTATTTTGTTTTAGCTGCATAATGTCTTATGCATTACTTTTTCACTTTTCTGGTTATGCATCAGTTTTGTTTAGATGCATAAGACATTATGCATTATTTTGTTTTAGCTGCATAATGTCTTATGCATTACTTTTTCACTTTTCTGGTTATGCATCAATTTTTTTTAGATGCATAATACATTATGCATTATTTTTGTTTTAGCTGCATAATGTCTTATGCATTACTTTTTTTCACTTTTCTGGTTATGCATCAGTTTTTTTTAACCAGAAAAGTGAGAAAAGTAATGCATAAGACATTATGCAGCTAAAACAAAGTAATGCAT
>NC_039366.1:71601643-71636054 GCF_003573695.1 Papaver somniferum | reverse complement strand
GCATATTGTCTTATGCATTACTTTTTTCACTTTTCTGATTTATGGATTTTTATGCACGTGCATAATGTCTTCTGCATTATTTTGTTTTAGCTGCATAATGTCTTATGCATTACTTTTTTCATTTTTCTGGTTATGCATCAGTTTTGTTTAGATGCATAAGACATTATGCATTATTTCGTTTTAGCTGCATAATGTCTTATGCATTACTTTTTTTCACTTTTCTGGTTATGCATCAGTTTTTTTTAGATGCATAAGACATTATGCATTATTTTGTTTTAGCTGCATAATGTCTTATGCATTACTTTTTTTCACTTTTCTGGTTATGCATCAGTCACATTATGCATTATTTTGTTTTAGCTGCATATTGTCTTATGCATTACTTTTTTCACTTTTCTGATTTATGGATTTTTATGCACGTGCATAATGTCTTCTGCATTATTTTGTTTTAGCTGCATAATGTCTTATGCATTACTTTTTTCATTTTTCTGGTTATGCATCAGTTTTGTTTAGATGCATAAGACATTATGTATTATTTCATTTTAGCTGCATAATGTATTATGCATTACTTTTTTTCACTTTTCTGGTTATGCATCAGTTTTTTTTAGATGCATAAGACATTATGCGTTATTTCGTTTTAGCTGCATAATGTCTTATGCATTACTTTTCTCACTTTTTCTGGTTATGCATCAGTTTTTTTAGATGCATAAGACATTATGCATTATTTTGTTTTAGCTGCATATTGTCTTATGCATTACTTTTCTCACTTTTCTGATTTAAGGATTTTTATGCACGTGCATAATGTCTTCTGCATCATTTTGTTTAGTGCATAAGACAATATAAGGGAAAATTTAGCTGCATAACTTTTTTTCTGTTTCTTCTACTTGATTTTTTCTTCTTCGTCTGTTTCATCCATTTCTGTTGAAATGTATTCTAGGGTTTAGTCAAAACTGATTTACTTCTTTGAACCATCGATTTTAAATGATTTATTTCTTTAAATGATGGAGAAAAATCTTTGCAGATCCGTTACAGAGATTAATGGAGGAATAAGGAAAGAAACCGGCGGAGAAGAAAAAAAATTATTCCCAAAAACGATGAAGGGTAATAGAGTCTTTCAGTACATTTTAAATATTTTTAAATAATTATGGGTGCGACTGTATCAGAAATTAATTGTGGGCCTGGCGATAAGAATTTTTTTTTTGGGGCTTGCGCCTAAGTTCCCCATGGTCGTATTGGTGCGCTAGATCATAAATCCCCGCCTGCTTAAGAAGTTTTCTGAAGTGGCTGCCCTGATAACTATATCTGGAGGCCCATTGACACAGTAACTCAGATATTAGACACGGTTTGTTTAAGAAACTGTCAGGATAATGTCAACAACGGTGTCAGATCAAATATGTTACAAAATCAGTGGTATACAGTCACAGTTGTTCTAGAACTGTTACAGTATGAAACTTAGATGACGCTTTGAAACTGTTACAGTATAATACTTTTACATTGAAAATGCGTAACAGTTCTTACAGGAACCTGTTACTATTGCTCAAGAACCCAACATTTAGTAACACGTATTTCCTGAAGTGCCACCTTTTAAAACCTTGAACTGTTACCAAAAGTCATTTTTCTACTAGTGTATAGGCTGATGTTGAATAAATCAAATAACTAATCAATAAAAGAGGCACTTATCTGATTTTCGTGTGTTCTCCTTAGTCAACTGTTAATGTCTTGAATATCCTGGTAAACACCATGGAAACAAGAAAAACGGTAATGGTAGATTGAGGTGCATGTTCAACATACTGTCCTTAAGACAAGAATGCCCGGCTACACTCTGAAAAAGATGATGCTATAGCCCTACGGGTACATCTGCCTCCAAGATACAACAATCTTAACAAGCTTGAATAACACATTCAAACTTGTCCTTCTAGAACTTGGCAGCGGAAAACTCACGAATCGTTAGCACTTAGAACCCTCGTATCAAACATCGAAAAAACGAAGAAGAAGTATTAAAAATCTTAGGGGATATAAGAGAGGTTTTTCTATATATCTATACAATAAAAAAAATTCTTCATATATATAAAACCCTAACCCGATAAAATTTGGAAGGTGTTTTTATTTTTGGAAAAACCTTTTTATTAGTAATTTTTATTCACATAAAACTGTATTTTTTCCAACAATCCCCCACATGAATAAAAATACGATAAAACACGGAAAACAAGAAATATCATGAATATGCATAGGTGTCCATAAGGTCTTGAACCTTTGCTTAGTGAGAGGTTACCTGAACTATTTATTAGCCAGTGTCCATTAGGTCTTGAACTGTCTAACATTTGGTGTAACTCGCGATAACAACCACACATGATATCTCCACGGTTGCTTCCAAGCTCCGCCGTTGTGTCCATTTTGTCCCTGGACGTCTTGTTTCTCAGAATGCTCTAGAGAATCAGCTCATATTCTCATAGAAAGCGACCCACTTCCTCATTCAGATAGGTGAGTTCCATTAAGAGTGTTCACTTCTACACCCCACTTCAATCTTAAATTGAAACTATGGAACTCATTAAGACTTATTAAAGTCACCCTTCACATGCAGTCACACTATCACATCTACACCATAGGGAAGGGACAGAGAGAATATAATCCTCTGATAGTGTTTACCTTTACCTACCATAAATTAGTTGTCTCATTCGAAACCTTGATCTTGGGATCTCCAGTCAGCAAGGTTGAGTATCCTTCATGGCAAGTTTATTTTATATGAGCTTAAGTACCATTCCCGCTCGATGTATAATTACGAACTATCTCTTTAGAAAATCCTTTCGTCAAAGGACCACTAATTTTTCTGTTGACTTCCCTAAGTCTGTGAGGTTCTCTTTTGACTTTACATGTCTACTGAGACCTCTTTTTGACTTCACGAATCAACTAAAATTACTTCATTAAAGAGTATAGTTGTCTTACCGAATTAGCCTTCTTCGAGTATGTCTAGACTTTGTCATTGCTCATTTACTTTAGACTCACATAGTCAATTGAGTTTCTGCAATGATGGCCACAGGCTTCGGTCACAGAGGAATATCTTCTAAGAAGCATCTTAGTAATTATTCGTCTTCCTCTTATGCTTGAATTAAAGCACACGAACTTTGATTTCTTCAATATACAAGTTCATCTTGTCTGTTTTAAGGACTTCCTTAGACAGACACTCCTTAAGAGGATACACACATATGCTAAGATTTATCCATAGCCTGAAACAACAACATCTCTTAAGCTCAGTACAATATGTATTACATATACAATTTAAGATGTACCTCAAGTATCGCAAATATCTAATCAGATCATCCAGTAATTCTCTTGAGATACATGGGTATATGTATACATCTGATATACTGCACATTTACAACACACATTAAACGCATCGAGTTTGAAAAAACCATTTCCTTCAGAATTTCTTCTGGATCCTTTCGATCATTTAGATCATATCAGCCATCTTGGTCTTTCAGTCAAATCATAAACATATCACATATTTCATAGGTGGTTGTAAAGCATATATCACATAATTGAAATTAATTATGTACCTCATGCATTCCAATCTCTGGTCTTCTAATCAGAGCATCCCTGTGTTTTCCCAGATTAAACGCGGATATGCACATCTATTTTGCAACACGTACTAAACACGTTAGACAGAAAATAAAAAAAAATAAAAAAAATAAATGGTTACCTACTGATCCTTTAGACCATGTCAACCGCATATTAGTTTCCTGTCAAATCTGAAGTGGTCCATAATCACGTGTCTTTCTTATATTCTTCAAGGTTGTTTAATGCATTCATCATATACCTCTCATCCTTGATGGATTGCAAGATCACATTTCTTATCCCCCACATTTAAATACTTCTCTTAAGAATTATTTAAAACTTAGCTCTTGGTTTGAGCAAGTGCAAACCGACATCAAGTACAAGAATTAAGCATGAATATGTGATGCTCTTCCCCTGAAGCGAGCTCCACTATACCTTTGCATGCTTATTCAAAAGAATTGGCAAATTAACTTTCTCATACCGACGAGTACCGTTGTACCTTCGCATGATTTTATTGATGGAGAACACACTTTGGTTCGCACAATCTAGTGATTCCAGTTCCCGCATACATCGCTTCGTCTTTGCACGTAAAACAGATGTGAAAGTTGTAACAGACCAATAAATCGATGTAACATATCGAACTCCTAGACTCTCATCAAGCAAGTCACCAAGCTACGTTCGTTCTGGATGGCTGCTACGTGCAGCGATAGTATAATAAACACATGCAGCACAGTGAACGTAGAATATAGTCAGACAGAAAAGCCTGACGCACCTCACCCAAAAGTAGTTGAACTTGATGTTTTTCTCCATTGCGGAAAGCAAAGAACACACTCTACGAAGACGCCAGAGACGAAGCATGATGCTCCAAGCAATTTCCCAATGGTTGTCAACGAATACGTAAGATTTTCTGTCGCGTAGCCAATGAAGAAGGTTATGAAGATATCTATCAAGAAGATTCCATCGATGACAATATACGCGATCTCCAGTCCTCGAACTGGTTTGAAAAGAAAACCATATTGGAAAGGAGCCATCAGTGCGGTGTATACGACTAGCAGAAGGAGAAAGTTCTGCCAGATTTTGTAACTTCGATCATCAGGTGAAATTACTGATCACTTCATGACTCTAGGGTAACTCCTCCTAGCACCACCAACTAATCCAGAATGGCTGCTTCCATGGTTGGAAAAAAAAAACATCAACTTATTCAATGTCCTTCTCGAGCTCAAATCCACCACCATTTTTTAATCAGTAGCAGACCTTCTCCCACTCTCAGCATCTTCATGACACTGCCAAGTTTCAAACTCGATGTACACTGCCTTCAACAGCAATCAATCCATTCCCAGGCATCATGAGTAGCATCACTGATCAAACTAGCATCATCACTGCCAACTCCATTGGTAATGGCAGCAGCACCTTGATCTTCTCCGTCACAGCTCCATTAACACCAGGAGTATTGCATCTCTATATCGATAATGGCATAGACCAAGTCAGTTTTATCTCCTCACTGTCATTGTTCTGTTTTGCTCGTTCAACTCCTAAACATCACCGCATTTAGAATCGCTAACAGTTATCGTCTACTGCAATAAATGGCTCGAGCAGCATCCAACAACTTCATTCTTTCGATCAGTCACCGTTAAACCTTCTCGATACTCTGCTCGACTTCTATCTAAGCCATCTGTGATTCAATAATTGGAAGACGCACTGCAACAAGTTCAGAAAACAGCTCAAGAATCTCTTGTGCAGCCATCATGTTCTCCTCCCGAATGATATGCTCGACCCGATGACTAAAGTGCAAACTTCCACTTAGCGAATTCCTCGACAGGAAACTGCAGTTTCTTCTGTATGCGAGGACCACATAGGCTTCAAATATCTAGAGTTGTCCGTAATCTTATGGGATATGGTATAACGCTTACTCCAAGATTCTCTCTTGAGGTAATCTTTGATTACCCAAATTTCAAAACCGATGACAGGATTACCTAAAAGCACGCATAGACACCCATCCAACACACCAATATGCCGATATGTATAGTTAACGACTTCAGAATCGTCTGGTTGTAGGATTTCTCTGGTAATCTCATCTGTTATATCCAATGCAACTAATACTTCGGGTGTAACTACTACTTTGGAGGTAGAAGATGACCGACCTGATTTGGACAACGCAAACGAATGAAGAGCCCCATTACAAAATACCCCGTACTCTTGTGATTTAAAACTACACATAATATAAGGGATATTTCGAATTCGTTTCCATGCATTCGATCTAAGTGAATAAACGACAACTTCAGACTGGTTGAAGTTTGAATAGCTCTTAATTCATACGATGTTGTATTCATCACACTTCGAGTTATAACCGAACGGACCCATGTCTGGTCGATAGGTAACCAAGATTCGGCTTACGAGACATATCATCAAATTCAGGTGGTGATCTTGCCAGCAGTTTGTATTCAACCCATTACATGAACCCACAAAAGAACTTTCAGCATTCACCAGCTGTTTGCTAGCGGGCGAAGATTCTATCTTTTGAATCGGCACTTGATTAATACCATCACCATCAAGTAATGGTGATGTAAACGAATCATCATCTAAAGTGTTATATACTTCGTTGGCACCCTTTGGTGGCAGGATTCCAAAGATAAAAGAAATCCCTTTCCTGATTCCATAAGCGTAAGCAAAGTATGCCATTACAAGAACCAACCAAATCAACCAAACAGTATACATATGTGGATTTCACTGGTAGCCTTGCGAGGATCTCAGGATAGAGATCTTGCGGAATGCTTGACATTGATCCTTTTCTCCGTTGGAGTTATAGAGCGAGCATAAACCCAGGGTTTGCATCCGGAGGTCGGATTTATACACCTCTGTGGTTGCATCTACAACGATCTTTGAACCACCAAACGATTATGTAACACCTAGTCGCGGACGCTTCAACATCTACAATAAGCACATGGTCCAACAGCTTTACTGGCGTGATTTATAACGAGTATTATCAGATTGACCCGCCGAAATTAGAGGATATACAAGATATCCCATATAGGCCCCTGATTAAAGCACATATTAACCAGTTAGGTTCATCACGATCACATGTAGACTTAAAAAAGAAAACCAGTCGATGTGTATAGTACGAGAGCTACTGATCAAACCCAATTCGATTCTTTCTTAATTGCTATTCTAATATATATAATTCTTGTCTTAAGATTGTTGGGTAATAACAATTAAAACTGAAAAAATCAAATAACTAATCAATAAAAGAGGCACTTATCTGATTTTCGTGTGTTCTCCTTAGTCAACTGTTAATGTCTTGAATATCCTGCTAAACACCATGGAAACAAGAAAAACGGTAATGGTAGATTGAGGCGCATGTTCAACATACTGTCCTTAAGACAAGAATGCCCGGCTA
The DNA here is from genome assembly GCF_003573695.1 of Papaver somniferum. Taxonomy (NCBI): domain Eukaryota; kingdom Viridiplantae; phylum Streptophyta; class Magnoliopsida; order Ranunculales; family Papaveraceae; genus Papaver; species Papaver somniferum. The sequence continues at coordinate 71,629,111 of NC_039366.1, read as the reverse complement.
CACTCTGAAAAAGATGATGCTATAGCCCTACGGGTACATCTGCCTCCAAGATACAACAATCTTAACAAGCTTGAATAGCACATTCAAACTTGTCCTTCTAGAACTTGGCAGCGGAAAACTCACGAATCGTTAGCACTTAGAACCCTCGTATCAAACATCGAAAAAACGAAGAAGAAGTACTAAAAATCTTAGGGGATATAAGAGAGGTTTTTCTATATATCTATACAATAAAAAAATTCTTCATATATATAAAATCCTAACCCGATAAAATTTGGAAGGTGTTTTTATTTTTGGAAAAACCTTTTTATTAGTAATTTTTATTCACATAAAACTGTACTTTTTCCAACATAAATATTTAGTGCATCAATATGAAGAAAAATATTAGAACAAATAATTACAAATACATAATTTGGGATGCTGGAGTAAACTGAAAGTTCCGTTAATACAAAGTTTGAATCTTGTAAAGGAAACTCTTGAAGAAAAGGTTTTTGAAAAACGATGATAGTTGTGAAGACTTTAATAAATATGACCAATTACCTGGAGAGGTAAACTACGCTGCAGAATATTTAAACAAATTAGTAGAAGAGGAAGTCATTTTGGCGAACACCCTAAATTGTCCAACTAAGCTATGAAGGATTATAAAAGAAAATCCCGGAAAAACCTTCCTCTAGTAGAAACAAGTATCAAAGAAGTGGATGTTTAGTTCATAACAATTGTAGAAGGAAACGCATTGGTCCCTAAATTAGATTCCATTACTTCTCAAAGGTGCCGCTTTGGTCTAACACAAAAAATGCAATAAGAAAAACTTGTTCTTCTTGTTTTTGGAGTTCTCTTTTATTTATAGGGAAGAAAAAGCTACATTTTTATCATGATCAACTTATTTATCTGGTTTATAAATTTAATTCCTCAACTCATTTGGGAGAAAACCACAACTGGGACCTTTTACTCTACTAGTTTGGTACATTAGAGCAACTGTATTGGTGCGACTAAAACCAAAGACCAAAAACCAAAAAATAATCAAAAATATGGGTTTAGTCCGTGGTGTTACGCTATGGCAGTCAAGTATATTTGGTCAAGTGGGGATATAAACTTCGTGTGGTGTAGCGCGGACATATAATTCACGCCTGTATGAGGCGTACATTTGACTCACGCCCAGTGTGGGGGCGAATATAACACAAACCCCAGACATGGGGCGAACATATATTAGACGCCTAGGGCTGCACAAGACCCGCCCACGATACCCATACCCATCCGTACCCGCTAAACCCGTGGGTTTTTAGTCCATACCCGTCCGTTGTGGGTGCGGGGTTGGTTATGAAAAAAATACCCGCTGTCCGTGTGTGCGAGGTTGGTTTTAGCTCATACCTACCCATACCCGTCCGAAAAACCCGCAAGATATAACGTAACATACGTTTTGATATTTTTTGATTGCTACAAATTATGCAAAGTTATTGGGAATTGAAAAAACTTTCGTACCTGGAGCAGCATACCCAATCGAGCCATTTATCCTGACTGAAGTACCAATGTTGTGATCTTCCGATTCTACATTGGTAGGGACTTCACCTAGAAACTTAGCTAATCCAAAATCGCCGACATGACCATTCATATCACTATCAAACAAAATGTTGCTTGGCTTTAGATTACAATGGACTATTGGCGTTTGCCTGTGGTGATGGAGATAATCTAATGCAGATGCAACATCTATGGCTACATTCAGTCTCTCTTCGAAACTCAATGATCTCCTTGTCAAACTTTGAAGTCGATCGTCAAATGTAACTGGGTGCAACCAGTTCTCGAGACTCCCATTTGGCATGAACTCAAAGACTAGAGCTTTGAATTCATTTCCATTAAAATCGACGCTAGAACAAGACGTCAGTATCTTCACGAGACTGGGATGCTGGATGGAACTTAATGTTTTGAATTCAGCCGTGAAGTTTTTGAAAGATTCTCGTCTTTGAAGATCTAGTACTTTCACTGCCACCACTGTTGTTGTTTCCTGATTTACTGCTAATACACCTCTGTTATTGACTTCTGTTGACTGTTATTGGCTTTGCTAAAAAAAAGCGGGTTAAACCCACTTAAATCCATACCCGCCCAACCCGTAGCGGGCGGGTATTAACACCCGCCCGCTGTTTGTGGGTGCGGGATTGGTTATAAAAATAAAAACCCGCAGTCTATGGGTGCGAGGTTGGTTTTAGCTTATACCCGCCCATACCTGCCCATGTGCAGCCCTAAGACGCCTGATGGGGCAGACGGGCATATAGTTTAAGTGTATATAATTTCCGTACAGTGTTTTTTCTTCTAGCTCCAACTAGGGTTTTCCTCAAAGATCCAGGGTACAATTTGCGCTATGGATTTTTCTCCCTTGAAAAAAGCCATAGAGGCAAAATCATATGAAAAGATGGCCGATATTTTTGATGAACTCATGCTTCAGGTTACTTCACAAGGCATTGCATATCAAGAGGAGTGGCCTTACGCTATTCATCTTCTAGGTCATATTTACGTCAAGGATATCAATAGCGCTAGGTTTTTATGGAAATTGATTCCATCAAATGTCAAAGAGAATCAGCTGGAGGTGGTAGCTGCATGTAAAATTGGGCAGAAATTGTGGCTACGAGATTATGCTGGAGTTTACGAAGCTATTCGTGGATTTAATTGGAGTCCTGCGGCTCAAGGTCTTGTGAATTCCTTCTTATAGACCTATACCAATAGGATGTTCCAGCTACTGCTATCTGCATATTCCACAATAAGCATAAAGGATACGGCTCTCTTTCTAGGAATGAGCGAGGAAGAGGCCACCAACTATGCGGCAGAACAAGGTTGGCTCGTGGATTCTACTTCAGGGATGCTGATTGTGAAGAAGCAGCACGTTGTGAAAGAGCAGAAGCTAGATCATACTAAACTACAACGCTTAACTGAATATGTCTTCCACCTTGAGCATTAGTCTTGGCTCTTGATAGCAATGAGTCATCTTCTGTACCCCTATAATTTCTGGAAATTGTTAGATTCTTGAGTGGCTGCAACCTGATATGCTTTTTCATTGTTGTTTCATCATGAATATATACATTTGCAGTTACTTTCCTGTGTCAGTCACTGAGAATTATTCTGAAAAACAAATTTTAGCTTTAATGTAAATAACTAAGCGTTTGAATGATGATTTTGTTTATCAAATGAAAAGTTGAAGGAAAAAAAAAGTATCTATTTTTCGTCTGAGTGGGGCGAGGTTTAAGTGTACGCCTGTTTTGAAGCGGACATTGCGGCGAGGTTTAAGTGTACGCCTGTTTTCAAGCGGACATTTTACATACATCTATTCTGGCGTGTTTTATATCTACGCCTAACGGAAGGGTAAGTTATATTCACGCCTGACCAACGGCACGGTTAATATACATCCGCATCATGTGAAATAAATTAAAAGCTCGCCTATAAACAAACCTACATTATAACTTCGCTCGACCAAATTTGGTTTTGGTCTGAGTTTCGGACCAAATATATTCTGAGATTTAGTTTTAGTCTAGGTTTTACTCTTTAGTCCGTTTAATTGTGCCTGGTTTCTGGACCAGATTTATGGTTTTAGTCGTCCATTGTGGTTGCTCTTAATTAGCATAAACAAGTCCCCCCGCCCCCGGCAGTAGCCATCTTTGTTAAAACGGTTTGGGAACCAAGAAACTGACAGCACCTACCGGGAGACGCATTAGACTATGCTTTTGGAGGAGATAGGAAGTAGAGGACAACTTCATGCATAGATCTTGTGCAGCTGTGCTCACTAAACAAGAGGGTTTTGCGGGTTACAGTTCTTCTTCTTTTTTTGGCTTAAAGGCTAAAGAGCCTGGAGTCTTAAAAGAGAAGGAAAAAGAGGTAGATTTGTGCTTACCAACCCAAGTCCAATGACGTTAAACCAAAAAGTAGATTTGTCCTTTATGTTTCTTGATTTCTCTGGTCTGACCTAACAATATCGAATACTTCATGATTCATCTCTTTATTCAAGTATTCGTAGAAAGAAAATAATAAGTAGGTAAACCAAGAATGACGGCTAGGGTAGGGTTCTAAAATTCTTCTACCAACCAACTTACTTACCTGCCACCAATACATGAATTTGATTTCATTTGCTTTCTTTAACTTATCAGAAGTTTGAAAAATCTGAATATATGGATCTGTGGGAACAGCTGGCTTCATGATTTACGTTAATGATTTTCCATAATCTAAAAGTGTTTCAACTTATAATTTCTACTCATTGCCATAATTTCATATACTTCGCGTTAAAACAAAAAAGGTGCATCTATGAGCGTGATATGTGCTGCTCAGCTTCTGCATTGCCGATGAATGATATATTTCCCCCAAAACTTATGCATACAGTCGATTCCATTTTGCCATCCAGAAACCATTGCTGCAATTTTACTAGATTTGTGTTAAACGTTTCTTTGTGTAGCATATCATATTTGGTACATGGTTTGACACACAAAACCACAGACCAGACTACACAATAGTATGACGAACAGTCCAAAGACTCAGATCCTCGCTGACTGACACTAACTATTGAACTCATGTCTTTGAAAATTTGAAATCCAGGGGCCAGGTTCAGTCTCTTCTTATACTGACACTAAGATTTCTTATTCCCACTAGCATTGACTCTCATTATAACTGAAACTTACTAGTAATTTGCTATTTCCGTCCAAATATCCTTCCAAGAACGAAGAATGTAAGAGACACAAAAGATTGGCGGGTCATTTTAATTCTATTTCGGTCACTGTTTGGTCCAAAAGACACCAACAACCAAGAAATTTTCTGGTGTTTTGTACTTCAAATGAACATTCGAGTAAAATCATTGTGAACACATAAATCACGAAGCCATCCACGTGTTCACAAACAATATTCACATACATCCTAATTGTAGAATTGTACGTCGTATGCGTAACGGGGATGATTATATCGATTCATCGACTCGAGACCTTCGGGCTTGTCATTGTCTAGTCGAATATTATCATAAATAATGTTCGTATAAAGGAACAAACCAAGAATCAAGTATAAATGTAAAGCATATGAAGTTTAACGCTGAATGTAAGGTGCTGAAATGTAAATAAGACAGATTTACGTGGTTCGGCACTAAGGCGTACATCCACGGGGTTGGTGTTTCACTATGTATTGAATGGTTACAAAGATAGTCGAATGACTTTAGAGTATACATAGGTCTGCGGAAGTAGGGGAATTACTTACTCTTCCTATTTCTCTCTCCTATTTTCTCCTATAATTGCTCTCAATTGGTCGACCCCTTCTCTCTTAGTGGAGAGGGGTATTTATAGGGATGGAACGTGGGTCCCATTTCTGAGGTGTCGTTGTAATCTTATCTTCTTGTGCTTTGTGCCTATTACGCAGAGGTCTTCGGCATATGCTGCGGCCTGAGCTTGAATACGAAGGTTTATCCTCGCCTCTTCCACGAGCTGATTGACACGTGTATATCTCTTTGGTATTTAATGCGGGTAGATGGATGTCTGCTCGTGTCAGACAAGTGTCTCTTTGTCTGGTCACATCTGTGTCAGCCAAACTTCCTCTCGGCCGTTGATCTGGGATCTTCCTCGGGATTGGGTGTGATAACACCCAAGGGGTATTATCTGGTGCTCCTCTGAGCCATCATACCTCTGTGATCCTCTGTCCCTGACCGTCAGATCTGCTGACCGGTGGCATCTTCTGATGAGATGCTTGCTATCAGGTTTTGATATCTTGTTTTGCATGCCTTCCACGTGTCTCTTTCTGTACACGTGGTGGATGATGAAAGGTGTACATACAATTTGCCTCTCTTCTTCTAACTTGGGCGTATTTTGCAATTTTGAAGAAGAAAGGTCGTCCTACACGTTTCCCACTTTGCATTAACTTTCCCCGTAACTGCTCCTTGGTACGAGGAGCAGTTATTGTCTTCTCTAGCTTCATAAATAGGAAAGAGAATGTGAAAAAAACTTTTATCCTCTTCTTGTCAGTGTTCATTCTCTTCTTGTTCTTTAGTCATTTATTATCATCATTCTTGTGAGGAAGATAACAACATTCAATTTTCTGTTTCTTTCGCTCTCGATTGTTGTTGCCCCTGTATATTTTGATATCTCCGATCCTCCTTTCTTCGACTGTGGTTGGTGCTTGTCGTCCTCTTTTATACAGGTATGGGGTTTTTCATTAGCTGTTCATCATTGATTTATCTATGTATCTACCCGTTTGTCTCCTGCTGCTGTATTCTTGGTTTTGTGATGAAGATCATACATGTCGAAGCAATTGGTTTTGTGATGAAGATCATACATGTCGAAGCATATATGCTTGCCCCTGTTCTTTGTTACAACGTCTGTGAGTCTGTATCTTAGCATTATCCCTGGAGTCGGATGGAGTATTTTTTAGTTCTTAGGGTTTTTAATGTTTATCCGGATGAACCATCAATTATGGGTTTTTTGATCTTTAGTGATCTCCTCGTATTCTTCTCTAAACTGTTTTTGTGTTTCCTTGTAGATATGTCTGATCGTTCGCGGGCTCCTTACCAAACCACGCCGTCTAGTCCGCCAAGATCCCCTCCGCGTCGAGATTCTGACATATCTCCACTTGGGGAAGGTCCTTACAAGTCTTCGCAATCGGATCCTCGGGGTCATAGAATTTCATCTTCCTCCGGTGCGAAAGTTGTGCCTACTAAGAAAGGGGATGTGCCGAAGGGTCCTTCTGGATCTAGGTATGCTGTTAACCGCGCCCCTTCTCGTCCTCGTGAAGATTCTAGGAGTACGCAGGCTCCTCCTCATGATGACTCTAGGAGTATGCGGGCTCCTTCTCCTCGTACTGAAATAGTGGATGTTCCGCCTCTTCGTTCAATGGCTCCTTCTTCAGTGCCTCCGCAGAAATCTTTGCCTCCTCCTCCCGCGGTTTCTTTCAAAGGGAAGTACTCCAAGGGTACTATGTCGAGAGCTGATCCGTCTAAAAATCTTCCTTCTAAAAGGAAAGCTTCGGAATTGAGTTCTACTTCTGATTCCGCAGACGAAGAAGAAACTGTCCCCGTGATACGCAGCATTTCAGTTGGTAAGAAGAAGGTTACTTTCAAGCATATTGATCTTGGGATGTTCAAGGAAAAACATGAACTTAAAGATTTTGAGGTTCGCTTCTATGCCCCTGACGATGATATCACTTACGAGCTCCTTGGTAAGTATCAGTTTGACGAGTTTCATCTGTTGACTACGGTTGGAGCCTTCGAGGCGGGTCTCATGTTGCCCCCTATATAAGTTGGGTGACTCCTTTTATTATGACGTGTTGGCTAGTCGCGAAGGCTCTTCCACGAACACTCATAATCGTTCCGTGTCACAACTATCGGGGAATTATCTTCGTTCACTGAAGGAATGTTACCTGCGAAGCAAGGGAGAGACTATGATGACCTGCTATGTTCCAAATCCTGCTGAGAGAGAGTGGTACAATCCTCAGAATTTTAACAGTTCTTTTGGGGATTATGTCAACAGCAGAAACCGTAAGCCGTGGAGTGTTAGTCTTCGTAATATTGCTTCTCCCCGTGGTGAAATTCGTCTTTTGAGTGAGGTGAGTGATGCCAAGCTGAAGTATGTTCCTGGTACTGAGGGATCTTCTAAACAGAAACTCTTTCCTGCCCGTGAAAGGATTAAGCGTGACCATGATTATGAATGGCATGCTACTGTTATTGAGGTAGTTGGTCCTTGGGCTTATGGATGGATTCCGGGTCCATGCGGTTGGCGTCCTTCTGAAAATAGCAAGCCTCGTGAAACTCCTCCTGCTCGTTATGGAGATTTCTGTCCTTGGCGTCCGAATTTCGCGGGCATGAATTTTCCTTATGCTCTTGATGTCGTTGATGGAGATTAGGAGGAGGGTTCTGGTGCTACCCATCCAACGAAGAGTGCTGCTGCTGCCAAGGTATAGTTTCTTCTTATATTCTCTATTCTATTTGTCCCTTTTTCCTTGCTTGAAATAATTTTCATTTTTGAAGTGAGGGAAAAAATGAGCCTTTGTGGGATGTATACTGGTTTGTAGGTGTCGAAGAAGAAGAAACTTGGACCCAAACAATCTTCTACTGCGGTTACCAGTGAGGCTGAGGTTTATGAGGAGGTTACAAGTCCCGTAAACGAAGGGTATGGTGAGGATGAAGAAATGTCCGATGGAGAAGAGCGTACCGACACTTCTCACCCTGATGACGAAGGTGGTAATGGTGAAGAAGAAGTTGCCACGGGTGGTGATGGTGAAGAAGAAGTTGCCGCGGGTGGTGATGGTGAGGCTGAGGGTAATATTACCGTTGGTGGTACTGGCGGGGGTGGATCTTCCCCTGTCGGCGATGATATTGTTGGTGTGGGTACTCTGCCCGTTATTTCCCCTGAATTTTCTTTCGGTAGGATATATTCCGCGGGGGAATCCTTTGATGTGAATGCTGCCATGTGTCTTGCCGAAGACTTCTCATTGCTTTCCCCAAATGATGATTGGGATGTGCTTGGGAATATTGGCAAAGAAGGTACCACTGATAATCAAGCTGAGAACGCAGGTGGTCATGCTGAGGGTGGTAATGTCGAGACTTGCGCGGGTAAGGAGATAACCGCCAAGGGGAAGTCTGCGGTTGAGTCTCCTTCAGAGGATTTCCCTTACTCGCTAATGCCTGAAGGTGAAGATGTCATTTTGGCTTGGCTTAAGAAGAAGAACCTGATGTTCGTCCCTAACCCTGCCCCAGTGGTCACCGGTGAGAAGAATTCCGACGCTTATACTCGTCAGATGATGCAATTGTCTTCTGAAGCCCGCGTTGCTGAGATGTGGGAGAAGAATCTGAGAGCTTCGGAAGCTAACCTAGTGGTTGAACCTCCCTCCTCTGTTGCTGATATGATGGCCATAGATGATGGGTACCAATACGGTTTTCCCCAGCAGCGTGTCTTAGAGGTAAATCCTTGTACTTTTTTTTCATGATATCCGAACATTGTGTTCTTCGTGATATCTGATCCCTTTAGTATAATAATGTTTGTTGTTTGTGACATAGATGATGAGGAGCGAACATTGTAACCATGTTCTATACAAATTCTTCAAAGCAAAGTCTTTAAAGTTGGAGACCAAGCTTCGTCATAGAGAAGAGGAACCGTCTGCGGCTGAAGTGGAAATAAATGAACTGAGGGGCCGTCTGAAGGAAAAAGAACAGCTGGGTAACGCTGAGGAGAGTCTTCGTTCAGAACTTACTATAGTCCGCAACGAATTGGAGCAGACTCGCAGAAATGTCTCGTTCTTCACAGGTTCGTATTTTACGGATCTTTCACTCCTCGTGATTCCCTATCTGTATTTTGGTGTTCTGTCTGAGTCTCCCCACCCTATCTTCAGTGGGTGGAGTCCCCGAGCTGATATGGCTTCGGAAAGAAAGGGAACGACAGAAATCCCGTATTGCAGAGTTGGCGGGTAAGTTGAAAAGCGAAGCCGTAAAGTGGAATGCTCGTGCTGATGAGCACAACGCCTTAACAACTGAGTGGCGTGAAAAGCGAACACTGATGGTTGATATGCAAAATAAGTACAATCATGACCTTTGTTTGTTTAATGGTACGCTGCTATGGACGCGTGACAACCTGCGTGATGCTCGAGAACATGCTTCAGACTTAGAGGCTAGAGTGCGCTTTTTGTAAGGAGAGTTACAACAGGATCGTTCTTTCTTAGGCCCCGGGGTTAGGGATAGTATGCTGCGTCTTTCCGAGGAAAGAGATAATGCTAGGGCCGAGGTTGGTGCTCTTTGTAAAGCCCTAGAAGCGTCTCGAGCTGATGTTTCTCGCCAAGTGGAGTCTGAAAGAGATCTTGAAGTGAATGTGTATCGACTCCATAAAAGGATGGGGGAGATGAATGACGAAGTCAACCATCTTCGTCACTTGGATTCAATGAAGCAGGTACATTTATACGCGAGTCAATTTGCTCTTACGAACCTTCAAACGGATTATACGAAACTATCCAACGAATATGACTTTCTTGATGGGGCTCGGGACGCAGTTGTCAATGAGTATGAAGAGGCTTCGGCTAATGTCGAAGGTATAACCTCGTTTTATCGAGTGTGATTATGTTATTTCTTCGTTTTAACCCCTTGGTATTTCTTGTTTTCAGCACTCGAGGGACAGCTTCACGCAGCAAATGATGAGCTTAAAAAAACTCAATCTGCCTTAGTGCAGCAGGAAGGACAAGCCAACTATTTCAAAGGGTTGGCCGCGTCTCGTGAGGAAGCAGCGGAGATTGCCTCCAAAGAGGCGGAATGCCTATCTGCATTGCTGTCTCAGGCCAACCAGCGGACCGCTGTTATCACTTATAAAGCTCGATGTCAGTTGGCTGAAGAGACCACCAAAGTCCTAGATAAGATTGAACTTGGTATTAAAGTCTAACATGGTCTTGTCAAGAATTATCCGCGCCGTCCCCTTCCCGCGCCCTTGCCTGGTTCTTTTGGGCCCTCTTCAGGTGGTAGCGTACCTTCATCTCGCAGAACCCTGTTGATGGAGCCGTATCGTCCAAGTAGATTTCTTTTATTAGTCATAGAAAGTTGATCCTTGTTGATTATATAATTTCGGATCATTTTTTGATGTGTTTCCTGCTTTATCTTATTTGCTGAATCTTGTAATCAACTCTTTATGAAATGGATCATCCTTTTGGCATACCTGCGTTATCAATTCATCTTTTTATTTTAAGTATTGTGAAGTGTTAAACTAGAAATAACTTGTTTTGTAAAAAGTTGAGAGTGTTTGGGTGCGACACCGAAGGTAAATACCTTCGTGATCGTCTTGAGACCTGTCACCCCGCTGGCGAATCCTGGGCCAAAGGATTCCCAAACGGTGGGGGCCGAGGCAGCGTTCTAGGATATGGAATGCTTATTTGAAAATATTTACATGCACACATTTCGTCGACCCGCTGCCTTAAAATTGGTTGGGTATCTCTTTCTGTTGGGTGCCTTCCCCCTGGTCTTACACTCATAGACACTGATAGGGGAGCCCTGAGAGATTGTAGATTAACTACTTTCCCCAATATTGTTAATTTATTATGTAATGTACATGCGTTCATCCAGCGGGCCTTTTGACCATTTCGTTTGCTTGAAGATTTCCCAAAAAGTTTGTTTGATTGATAGGTTGAGGCCTGCTACTCCTCGTCCAGAGATAGAAACATGTAAAGCGGTTACGCTGCCTTCTTCTTCTGGTATTCTTCACGCAGATGCAAAGCTGCGCTGCTCCTATGGGTAGTACGTTTTGAGCCATTTAGCATTCCAAGGGTGCCGGAGGACCTCGCCTTTCAGATTGCGAAGATAGTAAGAACTGTTTCCCGCAATGTCGTGTATTATAAAAGGTCCTCCCCATGTAGGTGTTAACTTTCCCCATTTCTTCTCTCGTTGATACTGCGGGATTGTTCTTAGCACATACTTCCCTTCTACAAAATTTCGAAGCTTAACCTTTTTGTTGTACTCTCTCGCTAGTCTCCGTTGATAATTTTCCATCTTTTGCAATGCTGCTTCCCTCCTTCCTTCCAGGTCGTCCAGTCTCTCTAACATCATGTCTGTTGTGAGATTTTTCTCCCATGCTTCGGTCTTTGTGGTTGGCATGAAGATCTCCATTGGGATGACTGCATCAGCTCCATAAGTGAGGAGAAATGGGGACTCCCCAGTGGCAGATCTTCGTGTTGTCATGTATGCCCATAATACATTGTGTATCTGTTCACACCATCGCCCCTTATGTTCGTCTAATTGCTTTTTGAGGATAAGGGTGAGGGTCTTGTTAGTAGCTTCCGCTTGTCCGTTGCTCTGAGGGTATATGGGGGTGGACTTGTTTTTCCTTATTTTGAAAGTGTCGAAGAGCATGTCTATGTTTTTCCCCTGTAATTGTTTACCATTATCAGACACGATTTCCGCTGGTATGCCGAACCTGCAAATAATGTTTTGGAATATGAAAGTAAACACGTCCACGTCTCTGATCCTGGATAAGGCTTTGGCTTCCACCCATTTACTGAAGTAGTCCGTGGCTACTATCAAAAATCGTCTTTTCCCTGATCCTTCGACGAAAGGCCCAACGATATCTATGCCCCATTTTTCAAATGGCCACGGACTATCCACAGAATTCAACGTTGTTGCTGGTGCGTGTATCTTTTTGGAAAAACGCTGACATTCTTCACATCGTCAGGACATTCTTGCAGCATCTTGTATCATTGTGGGACAGTAATATCCTTGCATTTTTGCTTTGTCGGCTAGTGATCTCATGCCGCTATGATTCCCTGCGTCACCATAATGGATGTCGTTTAGAATTCAATGCCCCTCTTTCCTGGATAAGCAACGTAGTAACGGCCCGAGGAAAGATTTCTTGTACATGATCCCATCCCGAAGATCATATCTTCCTACTTTGGAGAGTAGTTTCCTGGTTTGTTTGTGATCCGCGGTAAGGTTCCATCCTTGAGAAACACATGGATCATCATTCTCCAATCATCTTCGTTGTTGAAATCTTCGTCTTGATTTTCTCTTGACAGGATATCTTGTTCGTCAAAATCGTCACGGATGTCTTCTCCCACCTGATCTTCGATATTTTCTTCCACTGTATCTTGATTTGTAGCAAAGGAAAATTTGATGCAATCGAAGGCTCGTATACCCATGTTATTTTGATAGCTTCGATACTCTTGTCCTTCAGCATGGATGATATATATGCTAGGGCATCTGCGTGCATGAGATCCCTTCTGCATAAGTGCCGGAACTTGATGTTCGGAATTTGTGATGCCAATGTTTGGACCAAGGCCATGTAAGCTGAGAGGGTGCCGTCGTACACATTGTATTCGAGCCCTATTTGCCGTATGACAAGCTGCGAATCACTTGTCAGTCTTACATCAGTTACCCCCATCTCTATTATTAAGCGGAGGGCATGTACGACTGCCTCGTATTCGACGATGTTGTTAGTATGCTCTTTGAATTCTAACCTGAGTGCATGTACGATCCTTTCTCCAGTTGGGGTGGTGATGACAATGCCTATTCCTGCCCTTTCTTTATTTTTGGAACCATCAACGAAGACTTCCCATTGTCTTTGACTCGCGGGTTCGAGGACATCAACTGGATCCTTGCTTTCCTCGTCGGCTTCTGTTATTCCCCTAATCTCTTCATCGTTGTCCAGGGGGAGGTCTGCTAAGAAATCCGCCAAAACTTGGGATTTTTAGGAATGTTTAATTTCATGAATGATGTTGAATTGGTCCAAGTGGGTGTTCCACTTGGCTATTCTTCTTACTTTTCTCGCGCTTTTGAGGACTGCTTCCAGTGGTGCTTTGCATGGGACGCGGATGAAGTGAGTTAGGAAATAGGTTCTCAGCTTTTGAGTATCCCATACCAATGCCAGGATGAGTTGTTCGATTTTCGTGTAATTCCTTTCCGCATAATTGAGGGTCTTACTGAAATAATAGATAGGTTGTTCTATCTTCGTATTGGTTTTGACCAACACGGCGCTAACTGCGTCTTCTGTCGCTGCTATGTACAATGCCAAAACCTCATCAGGATCAGGCTTCTGCAGGATTGGAATTGAAGCCAGGTGTTCCTTGATTCTTTGGAAGGCTTCTTCGCATTCTGCGGTCCATTCAAACTTACTCCCTTTTTTGAGAATATTGAAAAAATGTTTGCATTTGTCCGAGGATCGGGCAATAAATCTGCCCCAAGGCTGCTAAGGACCCATTGAGATTTTACACTTCTTTTAAATTCTTCGGAGATGTCATTTCCACTATGGCCTGAATCTTCGCGGGGTCTACCTCAAAACCCCTTTTTGTTACCAGATATCCGAGGAATTTCCCTGAGGTGACACCGAAAGTGCATTTTTCTGGATTTACTTTCATGTGATGTTTCCTCATTGCTTCGAAAATATCTCTCAGGTCCTGGTGGTGATCTTTGAGCAACCTTCTTTTGACGAGAATGTCATCAACGTAGACTTCTAAGGTACTACCAATCCATGGCCTGAAGATAGCATCGACCATTCTTTGGTACGTTTCCCCTGCGTTTCGAAGTCCAAAGGGCATTCTAGTGTAGCAATAAAAGCCATGCGGGGTATAGAATGCTGTGTTTAGTTGATCTTCTTCTGCCAGGGCTACTTGGTTGTAACCAGAATATCCGTCCATAAATGACAGCTCTTCGTATCCTTCCACTGCTTCAACCAGTTGATCTATGCTCGGCAGGGGATAGCTGTCCTTTGGACATGCCTTGTTGAGGTTAGTAAAGTCGATGCATATCCTAACCCCTCCATTTTTCTTAGGAACGACGACCATGTTGGAGATCCATGTAGGGTATTTGACTTCCTTGATGAAGCCTGCTTCTAGTAGTTTCCGAAGTTCTTTTTCTACTGCCTTATGATACTCTGGTGCAACTTTTCTTATTTTCTGCCTGAAAGGTGGCGTGCCTGGTTTGATGCGCAGCTCGTGTTGGATTATTTTCGGATCAATCCCTGCCATGTCTCCTAACTTCCAGGCGAATACATCCGCGTATTCTTTAAGTAATTTGGTTAAGGAATCTTCTCTTCTTTCGTCCATTATGGTCCCTACTTTGATCATCTTCGGGTTTTCTTCCGTTCCTATGTTGATTTATTTTACGGGCGCCACTGGTGTGAACACCGGCTTCGGTTCCCCGAGGACTGGGACGTTCTTTAATTGCTATTTGGTATGTTTCTGTCCTTCGTTGGCTGCTGAAGTACTTGCCTCTGTGTTAAGGACGCTATCATCTTTTGTCAAGCCCTTCATTGTGGTTTCCTTGAGGAACATGTCTATGGCCTTTTCTTTCGCAGCTTCTTTATTTTTGATCCTTAGGGTTTTTCGCTTCTCTTCCTTTTCGTTGTTGATACGATCCTGAGTGGTCTAGCACTCTTTTGCAGAGACCCGATCTCCCTTGATTTCCATCACTCCCTAGGGTGTAGGGAACCTGAGATATTGGTAGTAAGTTGCTGCCACTCCCTTGAGTTTATGTACCCACTTTCGTCCAATAATGGCGTTATAGGGGGATGGGGCTTCAATCACGCTGAATCGTGTTTCTACTTTCATGGGCCCGACGTTCACCTGCAACACGATGTCTCCCAATGGCTTTGTGGGCGCTCCATTGAACCCGTAGATGGTGTAATAAGAGGTCATTAGTTGTTCATCATGGAGCTTCATCCGTTTGAAGGCGTCGTAGAATAGAACGTTCACTGAGCTTCCCCCGTCGATGATGATCTTTTTGAGGTTACATCCGGCCACTGGTAGTGTGAGGACCAAGGGATCGTTATGGTCTTCCATATCTTCTTCGATATCTTCAGTATCGAAGATGATAGGTGCGTCCATCCACTCTTCGTGCTCGTCCACCTCTACGCCATCAATCTTATATAATTCGCAGTGATCTTCGAATTGCCTCCGTAGCCTCTTTCCTATCTGTGCTGTAAGTGAGGACCCTGCGGCTTCGGAACACGAGATGGTGTTGATTGTGCGGTTTCCCTATGGAAGTTGGACTTGCTTGTTTCGTTTGGATATGTCCTCAGTGACCTCCTTTCGTATGTATTGCTTGAGTTCGCCAGCATCAATCAATTTTTGGATCATTATTTTGAGGTTTTTGCATTTCTCGGTCTAGTGTCCATTGAAGCAATGATACTCACAGTAATCTTTAGACTTCTCGGTTCTTGGGGGATGTTTTCCCTTAGACCACGGCCACTCAAAATTTTCCCTTCCTTTGATTTCTCGCAAGATCCGAGCGTAGATAGCATTGAGATTCATGTAAACCCGATCTTCGAATTTTCGATCGTCTTTTCGTCGTTCATCTCTTCGTTCCTTCCTATCTTCGTGAGGTCGTTCCACTGAGCTATTTCTTTTGGCCCCGCTGGTTTGTTCTGCGGAATTGGTACGGTGAGACCTCTGCGTTTGTGCCCTCAGGTTCTCACGTTGGATTTCTTCAAGACGAGCGTACTTCTCTATAATTATTCGAAGATCTCCTTCTGTCTTAGGTACGCTTCCGAGGATCCCAACAAATAGTGAACTCATTCGGTCTAACCCCCACTTGTAGCAGTTGATACTTACTACGAGATCCACACTCCCTATGGCTTGGCAGATCTTGTGCCATCTGTTGGTGTATTCCCTCGTGTTCTCCTTGTAACCAATTGCCAGAGAAAAAAGTTTATCCATTCCGGTGTTGACAGCTTTGTTGTACATGTAGGTTCTCAAGAATTTCTCTGCGAGTTGATCGTAGGAGTTGATGGAATCAGGTGGCAGGTTGTCAAACCAAGACAAAGACGATCCCTTCATACTTGAGGGGAAATATCTACAGAGGACGGCGTCGTTTTGACTCCATCGGGCTAAGATACGATTATAATACCGGATATGTGCCGCGGGATCACTGGGCCCGTCATAGCATTTAAAAGTTGGGACAGGGCACTTTAACGGAATGGGGATATTTGCCAGGCGATGAGTTAGGGGCGTGGAGTTAGCTTCTTTCATCACCTCTTCAAGCCGTCCTCCTCCTTGTCTGTCTTTTCACTGCCTGATCTCAGCCATCATCTCATCACGCAGCTCCTCCATTGCGTGGTAATATCCCACGTTCTCATGCTCAGTTGAGCGTTTCTTTCTTCGAACTTCACTGTCATAATAGTCTAAGTCTTCGGCGGCATATTCCGGATCGGATGCACTGCTTCCCTTGGCGGCGTTTGATAGGATGATTCTTCGGTCTCGATTAGGCTCTGGTGCTTTAGAATTTGCTTCGTCCAGTTGTTGGCTAGTCTTCGTGCTTTGGGCAATCTTATCTTTCAAGTCTTGGTTCTCCCAGGCCAGAAGAGCTACGACATCTGCGTAGACCTGCTGGCTCTTTTTCAATTCTTCGAGCTCTACCATCAGTCGGTGGGACTGGTTTGATCCCTGATTGGGAGTTCCGGCTTGTACCCCTACGGCCATAGTTCCCCCTTCGTCTACTGTGTGTATTAAGGGTGGCCGAGGATCAACTTCAATTGTTGGTATCTCCAAGTTTGGTCCCCTCGGTTGAGCTTCCACCCGAGGTACTAAAACCACTGGTTTGGTTTGATTCTGACCGTTAGTTGACGACATTCCGAAGACTGGTGGATGTGCGGGCTGATGTGTCATAGATTCTGTCACCCCTTCTTTTTGTTGATGGATTTGGTTTGAAACCAAGGTCTTGTTAGCTTATGTATCCTGGAGGGCCGCAACAGTTGCGTTGTTCTTTGTGGCTGCTGCTTTGAGAGCCGCGGCTTCAATGGAGTTAGTGTTCATAGGTGAGGTGATTTCCGCAGCATCCTGCCTCTGAGTAGCTGTTTTAGCTTTGTCTCCTTTATGCTTGCTTCGGGTCATGACCGGGGTAATCCTCGGTGTCTCCTTTGATGAGGCTTTGGTTTTTCCTGCCTCTATCTTTTCCATTTTTAATCTTTTTCTGCATAGGGGAATAAATAAAGAGAACCAAATATATCCACGAGGATCGGGTTAGTGCCATTCGTATCCGCAAGATTATTGGAATAGAAGGAAATGAGCTGCCCAAGAGCCTTAATAAAAGAGAAATGTAAAGACTCCATCGGTCTAGTTTTTGCAATACAAATCCTCTAATAAACAATCATGGACCTTGTTTTCAGACTATTTTTGAAAAAGAAAACTCTTGAAAAGACAGATCCGTCGCGAGAACTCATGAATCTGGATTATTAAGTCTTAGTTTTAAAAGGAAAACGCCTCACATGCAAATCTGTGATAGATAGCCGTGGATTTGTCTGCTTTGAAATGGTGTTTGTGAAAATGAAGACCATGAACCCAGAATAAAAAAGGTTTTGAAAGCACACTGAACCCAGAATAAAAAAGGTTTTGAAAGCACGCTGAACCCAGAATAGGGCACAACCATAATGCGCGTTTAAAGTGAAATCACAGGATAAGATAAATCTTTTACCGGGACAAAGTCCCTGTTTCTAGCGCCAAATTGTGAACACATAAATCACGAAGCCATCCACGCGTTCACAAACAATATTCGCATACATCCTAATTCTAGAATTGTACGTCGTATGCGTAACGGGGATGATTATATCGATTCATCGACTCGAAGCCTTCGGGCTTGTCATTGTCTAGTCGAATATTATCATAAATAATGTTCGTATAAAGGAATAAACCAAGAATCAAGTATAAATATAAAGCATATGAAGTTTAACGCTGAATGTAAGGTGTTGAAATGTAAATAAGACAGATTTACGTGGTTCGGCACTAAGGCCTACATCCACGGGGTTGGTGTTTCACTATGTATTGAATGGTTACAAAGATAGTCGAATGACTTTAGAGTATACACAGGTCTGTGGAAGTAGGGGGATTACTTACTCTTCCTATTTCTCTCTCCTATATTCTCCTATAATTGCTCTCAATTGGTCGACCCCTTCTCTCTTAGTGGAGAAGGGTATTTATAGGATTGGAACGTGGGTCCCATTTCTGAGGTGCCGTTGTAATCTTATCTTCTTGTGCTTTGTGCCTATCACGCAGAGGTCTTCGGCATATGCTGCGGCCTGAGCTTGAATACGAAGGGTTATCCTCGCCTCTTCCACGAGCTGACTGACACGTGTATATCTCTTTGGTATTTAATGCGGGTAGATGGATGTCTACTCGTGTCAGACAAGTGTCTCTTTTTCTGGTCACATCTGTGTCAGCCAAACTTCCTCTCGCCCGTTGATCTGGGATCTTCCTCGGGATTGGGTGTGATAACACCCAAGGAGTATTATCTGGTGCTCCTCTGAGCCATCATATCTCTGTGATCCTCTGTCCCTGACCGTCAGATCTGCTGACCGGTGACATCTTCTGATGAGATGCTTGTTATCATGTTTTGATATCTTATTTTGCATGCCTTCCACGTGTCTCTTTCTATACACGTGGTGGATGATGAAAGGTGTGCATACAATCATGTATAACTTCCCAACTGTTTCAAAGGAAATATGTATACACTTTCTAGGTAAACTAATAATGTGATGTCTGTACTATGGTTATTTTTCACACTGAGTTTTTTTTTTTCTTCCAACTCTTCTTTCATGTTGTAGGTATGGTCACTGCGTTGAATGAGTGGGTGAGGTTGGTTGGTAGAAAGGAAAAATCTTAATTTTGTACCAAACACCAAAGAAAAAAATTGTATCAAACACTTCATGTGTTGTTGCCTTATCCTCCTCCTCCTCGTCCTCATCCATCCATTTTCATTTTGCTTTTGCCAATTTTCTCTTCTTCTTTTTTAATGGATCATCCAACACCTATTTGTCAATTTCCCTTTGAGCTTAAATTCATCTTTCTCTAATTATTTATCTTATCTTGAAAGAAAACCCTAACTTAGGTAAAGATGATCAACGCATGCATCACAAGAGTTACGTTTGTGAATACGCAATGTGAAGGACATGAAGTAGGTTGGTGAAATTCATCATTTTACTTGCAACCCATTTCATGAAAATCATGCATCCGTAGTTAGACCACGTTCTATATGCCAATGGGTTGGTTGGTAGTCAACATATACACCAACCAACCTTGTACAGTGCAGTGTTAGTTTCACGTTTGTTAATGATTCTTTATTCTTTACAGTTGCCATGTAAGTCGTCAAACAGACTCAACTTGGAGTCTTGGACTAGGAGGGTACAGGAAATTGCAAGTGTCATGTTTAACGTGTGTAAAGTAATCGAGGAAGCAAGACCATGTCCAATGGAAGGAACCACAATCGGCAATGCTCGAACCTTGATTCAAATAAGGTTCAAATATTTGTCAATTATATTAGAATAATTAACGAGGCAAACTCACAAGGATTAATTCAAACACGACTACCTGGATCCCAATTTTGTCGTTTAAAAACTAAAAGTAATAACAAAACTTCACCTAAAATAAATTGATAGATTGGGTATATTATGAAAACTACCAGTTGAATTGATATTCGGATTTCATTAGTTTAATGATCTCACTCACTCACATAAGCGCGGAAGAATTTTTCCACAGGTTAGAAAGCCTCGAAAGGGCATTTGGTACATGTACGCATTTTTTTGTTTTGGTAGTCCCGACTACTCCCAAGTCCGGGCTAAAAAAAAAATAATAAATTAGAAAAAAAAAGGGATATATTGCGTTAGATATGCGTCATGCTTTCATATCGTACCTACTTTTATCCACCAAACAGAGAATGTTAGTCGAGGATTACCCGTCAGATGCTATACTGATTTTATACATCCACATATGTACTTACCATTTCAAATCCGGAAAATGTATCATTTGTCCAAATATTTTTAAAACATGGTTCAAATGGACGAGTAAAAATTAGTATGAATGAAATGGACAAAAAAAATTAGCAAGGATGAAACTGGATTCATCCTGACTTAAACTTAAAAAATAGCAAGGATGAAACTGGATGCATCCTGATGTAAATTAAAAATAAAAAAAATATTTAAAAATGGGTAGGATGAAACTGTTTACATCCTTACTATTTTTACATTTTTGTCCATTTAAACAGTAAATCTAAATGTCATTTTCACCCAGAAATTGTTGATTTTGGTCTTTTAAACCAATTTTGTGTTTCAAATTTGAATTGTCTGCTGAAGTGTGGATTATATGTTTTATAAAAACATATTTAGCATTAAATTTGGCCCGTAGTACGAGGTTTTTCTGTTTTGAGGGTGAGGTCAAAAGATCAAATCTCAAATCTCCCCGTACATTTTTATTCGAGAAAATGTGGTCTTGAGAGATACCCACTGTAGACAATGGCCGAGATCTCGCCGGAAATTTCGATTTCGGTATTTAGGTAACGAAATATTTAATTTTGCTGAGACGGAATTTCCCGGAAATTTCGGTTAAATCTCGATTGACTGGCCAGAAAACTCGGTTGAAGCTTTAGAAATTTGCACTTGGGTTTTCTACAATTTTGTCTTAAGATTTGTTTCTTTATCATGGTATTTCATTATATTTATATATGAATGGAAAATGTATGAAAAATGTTTGTTATACATACTACATGTATGAAATTCGGAAACAAAGTTTTGGTAGTTACCACGAGATTTTTACCGTGATCTCCCAGAGATAAAGTTGCACCAGTGTCTCGGTCCCTACCAAGAAGGACCGAAATTCGGAATAAACTACAATGGAGATACCTCTCTTCAATTTGAAGTTATTTTTTTTTTAAAGATTTTCGAATATATTTAATTACGCATTAATTTGATTTAATTTTGGAAACGCTTTTGCGAACGTTTTGTGACCTACGCTGAAAGAATTTTTTTATAATAATAATTAAAACCAAAATATTCTCTCATTAATTCGTATCTAATTACGCGGTTATAAAAGTCCGTTTTGAAAAACGGAAAAGATACAAGTTTTTCACCATTGTTTTTCTAAGAATTGAGACATTATTTTTCTGAGCAACAACAGAAAAAGTGAATGTGTTCGATCTTTTATTGTGTACATGTGTGAGATTGAAGAGAGTTTTTCCAGGATGTTTTATCTTGGAGGCGTCATGGCAAGAAAGACCAGCTTGCACAATACTTAGGGCAAAGCCACGTTTAAAAAGAGCGGTCTGGTTGTGGCTTAGAAATTGCCTTGTTTTTGTGTTTAATCTTTGCTTTGCAGGTGTGAAATCAAAAAATTTCCATACAACTCTTGATTCGAAAATGAGCATATATCACCTAGAGTATTCACAACCCAGATTAAACCACACCTCTGTAAATATTCAAGACATACTACACTGAATTTTTCTTTGGTGGATTTTCAATAGATACACACGACTAACATGAACTACACTCTTAGGATTGCAAAAGTAGACTCCTCATAGACAACCCGTAGGTCTGTGTAGAAGCAGCCTCCCTTGAAAAAATGTGTAATGATTAAAAAGTCAGATATATTACACTGAGTTTTCCCACAGTGGATTTTCAATAAATACACGACTAACACGAGTTAAATTCTCAGGATTGAAAAAATAAACTCCTCGTGAACAATCTAGAGATTTGCATAGAAGCAACCGCCCTTGAAAGATTGTGTAAATTTCAATAAATACACGACTAACACGAGTTAAACTCTCATGATTGGGAGAATAGACTCCTCGTGGACAGCCTGGAGATTTGCGTAGAATCAGCAACCCATGAAAGATTCTGTAATGATTGAAAAAATCAGATATATTACACTGAGTTTTCCCACGGTGGATTTTCAATAAATACACGACTAGCACGAGTTAAACTCTCAGGATTGGAAATCTCGTGAACAACCTAGAGATTTGCATAGAAGCAGCCGCCCTTGAAGGATTGTGTAATGATTGAAAAAATCAGATATATTACACTGAGTTTTTCTGTGGAGGATTTTCAATAAATACACGACTAACACGAGTTAAACTCTCAGGATTGGGAGAATAGACTCCTCGTGGACAGTCTGGAGATTTGCGTAGAATCAACCACCCATGAAAGATTCTGTAATGATTGAAAAAAATCAGATATATTACACTGGTTTTTTCCACGGTAGATTTTCAATAGATACATGACTAACACGAGTTAAATTCTCAGGACCGGAAAAACAGACTCCTCGTGGACAGCCTGGAGATTCACGTACAAGAAGCCACCCGTGAAAGAATGCATAATAATTGAAAATATTCAAAATTATTGTACTAAATAGCTAGACACAAGGAAGATTTGATGTTGAGAATTCATGGATGCTGCCGCTTTGCCATGTAATTGTCATGCAGAATGTCAGCTACCTTCTTCCTAATTTCACTGTGTTCAATAGTTGACACTTTGGATGTGTGGTATTTGGAGTTTATGGCGTTAAATTTTATTCCCTTACACAAGAAGAAAAAGATCCCAAACCTTTCATTTGTGTCGTTGCTCCACACAAATGAATGAGGTATGTCTCTAATCTAAACTTTTACTATAAGATATTCATACCAACAAATCCAAAGGTTGCACGTTTCTCACTCGGTAGATCTAACAGCCATAGTTGATTTTCAACGACCTTCTTGTCTTTCCATCCCCACCAACCAAACCCACATGAATGGCACACCAACGCACTTATGACTTACCCTTCTCTCCTTCCTCCCTCCTCTATTTATACACTAGAAAACATGTACTCCAAATTCAGAAGGCAAAATCACAAGCTTTCTAATTCTTCATCAATCTCAATCTTCAAAGCAATTTAGAAGTCCCATTTGATCTTCTTCTTTTTCTCAATCTAGCTGTATTTTGTAAGAAGGAAAGTAATTACTTATAGATATCAATGGAGAGCCAAATGAATAAGGAGGAAATTAAGCTGTGTATCAACAATGATCCATTGAATTGGGGAATGGCAGCAGAATCATTAAAAGGAAGCCATCTAGATGAAGTTAAGAGAATGGTCGAAGAATATCGAAAACCGGTTGTTTGTCTGGCCGGTAAGTCATTGACTATATCTCAAGTTGCTGCCATTGCTGCCGCTGGTTCATCCAGTATCAGAGTCGAATTGTCAGAAGCTGCTAGGCCTGGAGTCAAGGCAAGTAGTGATTGGGTTATGGAAAGTATGAATAAAGGAACGGATAGTTATGGTGTTACTACTGGTTTTGGTGCTACTTCTCATAGAAGAACTAACAAAGGAGGCGCTCTTCAAGCTGAGCTTATTAGGTAAACCATTTTTATTTTTCATTTCTCCTGCAACAAAACCCGACTTTCGCGACCAATCTCTAGATTTATTCATTCGGAAAATCTCGGAATTTCTCTTGATGATTTAATCACTTTTCATGTATAGTTTTACTGCCAGATAGTTTTTTGGTACCGGGACACTTGAGGCTTTATAGGTGCATGTATGCTTTATTTCTAAATTTCCAAACAATCCGATCCGACTTATTAATTCCCTAAAAGTGCTTCTTTAATATCCAAAAATCCAAGTTTTTTTTTTTCTCCATTGACGATTTCATTGAATTTGTAGAAAATCATTTTTGATGGTTGCTTACTGCTTGCTTATTTGGCGATCTTATCATGGGATAAGAAACGGTTATGGACATGTAAAATGCATGTCAGCTGTTAGGCATAGTTCTGTAACCTCTAATTTGAAACGTTTTCGTCTTAGCTCTTTGCACGTAAAGACAAATCCTTTAAACTAACACAAATTTGGTTAAAAAGGCCAAAATCAACAATTTCTGGGTGAAATGGACAGTTAGATTTTAATACTGTTTAAATTGACAAAAATGTAAAAATAGGCAGGATGTAATCAGTTTCATCGTGCCCATTTTCAAATATATATATTTTTTTTTTAATTTACACAGGATATATCCAGTTTCATCCTTACTATTTTTTAAATTTAAGCTAAGATGAAACCAGTTTCATCCTTACTATTTATTTTTTTTGGCCATTTCACCCAAACTATTTTTTACTCGTCCATTTGAACCGTGATTTAAAAATATTTGGACAAATGACCCATTTCCGTTAAACTAACCTCAGAGCCAACAGTTTGTTGGACTGGCTTCGATATTAGTTTTTGAAACAATAATGATTAACTCAGTGCGAGAAATCCGGAGATTTCTGTTCTGGGTAAATTTCGAGCCAATTTATAGCCACATTCCTAATAAGATTTCTATTCTCTACATTCCTGACAGGATGTAGGAATATCAATTACGAATCTCGATTTGTTTTTCCTTTTTTTAGCAATGGATTTTTCATAGAACTTGTATGGAAGTAGGTAAAGATGTAGAGTTTTGACAATGAAATCTGACCAAATTAATCATTCCCGGTGGTTAAAATTTATTTTTATGTATCACCCACCACCTTACAAAATGGGTGTACAAAAGTTAGAATCTTATCTGACAATGCTAAATTCCTTTTGATGCAACAGATTCTTGAATGCTGGAATATTCGGGAATGGAAAGGACTCCACTCACATATTACCGCACTCAGCAACAAGGGCAGCCATGCTAGTAAGGATCAACACACTTCTACAAGGCTACTCTGGAATCCGTTTTGAAATATTAGAGGCCATCACCAAATTCCTCAATCAAAATGTTACTCCTTGTTTACCTCTAAGGGGCACCATCACGGCCTCTGGCGATCTCGTTCCGTTATCTTACATTGCTGGTCTCTTAACTGGTCGTCTCAATTCCAAAGCTGTTGGACCTAATGGAGAAGAACTCAATGCAGAACAAGCCTTCTCATTAGCTGGTATTGATGGGGGTTTTTTCGCGTTACAGCCTAAAGAGGGTCTGGCTTTGGTTAACGGCACCGCTGTTGGTTCTGGGTTAGCTTCCATGGTGTTGTTTGAGGCCAACATTTTAGCTCTTTTATCTGAAGTCATTTCGGCAATTTTTGCCGAAGTCATGCAGGGGAAGCCAGAGTTTACCGACCATTTGACACATAAATTGAAACATCACCCCGGACAAATTGAAGCTGCAGCTATAATGGAACATATTTTGGATGGTAGCTCGTATGTCAAAGAAGCTAAGAAGTTACACGAAATCGACCCGTTGCAAAAACCAAAACAAGATCGTTATGCTCTTCGTACTTCTCCACAGTGGTTAGGTCCTCAGATTGAAGTGATTAGAACGTCAACCAAATCCATTGAAAGAGAAATCAATTCAGTTAATGATAACCCATTGATTGACGTCTCAAGAAACAAAGCTATCCATGGTGGTAATTTCCAAGGAACACCAATTGGAGTTTCGATGGACAATACTCGTTTGGCAATTGCCGCAATTGGTAAACTTTTGTTCGCACAGTTCTCTGAGCTTGTTAACGACTTTTACAACAATGGGTTGCCTTCAAACTTGTCCGGCGGGAGGAATCCTAGTTTGGATTATGGGTTTAAAGGTGCTGAAATTGCAATGGCTTCTTACTGTTCCGAGCTACAATTCTTAGCAAATCCTGTTACTAATCATGTTCAAAGCGCAGAACAACATAACCAAGATGTGAATTCATTGGGTTTGATATCTTCTAGAAAAACAGCTGAAGCTATTGACATATTGAAACTTATGTCATCAACATTCTTGGTTGGACTCTGCCAAGCTATTGATTTGAGGCATTTGGAAGAAAACATGAAGCACACTGTGAAGAACATAATTAGCCAAGTAGCAAAAAAGGTTTTAACAATGGGTGTTAATGGTGAGCTTCATCCATCAAGATTCAGCGAAAAAGATCTACTCAAAGTCGTGGACAATGAACATGTTTTTACCTACATCGATGACCCATGCAGTTTCACATACCCTTTGATGCAAAAACTCCGACAAGTACTAGTTGAACACGCATTGAAAAACAATGAAGATGAGAAGAATTCAAACACTTCAATCTTTCAAAAGATTAGCGTTTTCGAGAAGGAACTAAACATTCTTCTGCCCAAAGAGGTTGACAATCTCCGAAGTTTATACGAGAATGGAAGTCCAATGTTGAAGACAGCAAACCGGATTACGGAATGCAGGTCTTATCCAATCTATAAGTTCGTGAGGGAGGAATTAGCTACTGACTTGCTTACCGGAGACAAAGTTCGATCACCAGGGGAAGAATTCGACAAGGTGTTTAATGCAATTTGCGAAGGTAAAATCATCGATCCATTGCTTGAGTGTCTTAAGGGATGGAATGGTGTCCCTTTGCCTATCAGTTAGAAATTTGTTTGAAAATGATCGTTTTTCTGTTTGTCTTTTACATGTTCTTTTATGTTTTGGCTAAAACCTGAAGTCGGAACTGTTAAGTGGTGGTTTGTAATTCATAATATACTCTACTGTATTTTTGTTGGTGTCCATAATTAGACATATGTGTAAAACTGTGTTTAATCAATAAAGCAAATTTTCTTTCTTTATTCTCTTGTGATAATTTGTTTTTAAAAAAAGAAGAGGTGTTACATAAGAGCCGGTTCAAGTAAAATCATAGTGCAGTATCAAACTAAACTTTTAGCATCGTCATTGGTTATCTTATTCGATCATCCTTCAAGGTTCTTTATGATGATCAATAATTTTAGCTATGATAGCTTCTTCTTTGTGCCTACATTTGTTAGAAAATCAGCAGGCTTGTCATCTCATATGTGCCTACCACCCCTGTTCTTCTTGGGATATCTATAGGGAAAATTGGGAAACTGCCCCAATTTGGACTGCAATCTTGGAAAACTGCCCCAACGTTAAAAAAAGTTGGAAAACTGCCCCACTGTTAGAAATTTCAGTTAACTCCGCGTGTGCGAGTTCTCACGTGCCAAAAAAGACAAAAATACCCCGAACCGCTAAGATGTTGCCACGTATGCGAAAGATCTGACGGACTGAGATGAAGAAGTAAGCACGTGACTCGCACGTGATATTCAGTGAAATTACCAAAACAATATTACCTTTTCCCATTTTGACTTCTGTGACCATTGTCTCAAATTGGGACACGTCGCCGGAGTAAATGCTTACAGCCGTTGATTGAAAATGCTCTACGTGAACAATTTGAAAGTAAAATGCTTTATGTAAGCATAACATATGAATTGCACTACTAATTTTATAACAATAAAGACCATACCATCATACCATAATAAAGGCCATACCATAATACCATAATATATTACAACCATATTATCTTTAGGTAACATAACATAACC
>NC_039366.1:71601280-71601431 GCF_003573695.1 Papaver somniferum | reverse complement strand
GGAAGCATAACATAGCCAGTCTTCAAAGTTTTTGGGAAGCATAACATAACCGTAAGTCTTAATACAACCATAATACCACTGACCACTAGAACAAAGAAAAACTAGACTAGACATACTTTGAGTTAGGCTTTCTTTGCCTTTTTGATGATGG